>NW_015546029.1:1468481-1491117 GCF_001515605.1 Sinocyclocheilus anshuiensis | reverse complement strand
TCTTTATGAGTAACAATGACGGCGTAGCCACTGAAAAAAAGTGATCGTGCTGGCGCCTCTGTCCTGCAAAGCGCGCTTTTGCTTCCACTCTCCGCACAAACTATTGGATATAGCGCACATTTATCTAGGTTTAACGTTAAAACATTGTTATATGCTTGAACTGTTTTATATCTATAGATTTTATTTTAGGCAAGTCGTGATGATTTGAGAAGGCTACATTGATATAGGCATATGATAGCATATGAAACATAGGCTATGATCAGCTCACTCTCTGCCGCTGGCCGCTTAGTCGTTACTTTAAAAAAAACAAAAACTTATATTTAACGACCAAAAAATGCTCCAAACGTTTTTCTAAATTAACTTAATAAAAAAACGAAACGAAATATAATCACTTTGCCATTACATACAAAACTGAACTATTTTAATATAGCTGAAACAGTAGTAGCCTATAAGCTGTTTTGGGAGAAGGGGGGGGAAAAGACGGGCTCGGGTCGGACTCGGGCCGGTAATTCTGATAAGCTGTCGGACACAGCCGGGCTAGGGCCTATATTTGCAGGGCTCTAGCCTGAACATCTTCAAGTGAGTGGCGAGGCAAACCGAAAGTTGATGCCGAAAGTCCAGCACTCTCCTACCTTCACTGCTGCGACTACTCTTGTTTGTATGTGTTCCTTCGCTGGCATTTTCCACATTTCGTTTTTCTCCCTTAATAACAAATGTGTACATTCTGATGCTCAAAGAGGCTGCTGATGACTATTTGAATTGAACTCTGGCAAAGTGCGCGCTTGTAAGTGTTCGTTAAATGCGTAACGTGAGTACAGGTCTGCTCATGTCTGAAAATAATATATGAAAAACAAAATTATTTTACATAACAAAAACATTATAGCTTATATTTGTTTAGTACATTTTTAAATTAATGTAAAATTTTGAGAACCACTGCAATAACCCCTACCCCCACCCAACCCACTGTAACCCCCTGCTTTATCCAGCATCACTTGGAGTTTTTATTTTATTTTTTTGACTTTAGCTTTTTGTTAGAGTCTAGATCTACCTGTTGATGTTTGGCGCGTCTCCTCAAAGTAGCTCCTTGTACCTGTCACAGCGATGTAGTGTATTGCATTTTCTGTAGCAATCCGGACATCCTCAATTGATCTCTGTGGTCAAACTCTTCTTTAGACAGAAATCCTATTCGACAGATGCTTTTCACCCACGAATAACAAGTTCTAGATTCTACACTTTCAGTCACTGCCAAGTTAATGCCAAGAAATCATAAGTAGGCCTAAAAAGCTCAGTATTCACCTCCTTGACTTAAACTGCAGTCAAGGTAAGTTAATATTTCAACTGCTAATATTAAATGAAAAGTTAAACATTTTATTATACATATCAAGGAATTGTCCTAGCAAGGGCAGAGCAAGATTTAGACAATGACCAATCAGTAATAAATAATTTGCATTGGTTGCATATATCTGTAAGACTTTAACTTCTGCGTAATGACTTTTTATTAACTTTTTTCTTTCTCAAGTGAGTTGGAATAACTGTAAGTTGATATCAGAGATAAGCTCTTTTAATACAACGTTTACCAAAGGACTTCCTGGTAACCTTTACAAATGAGAGCCTTTGTAGGTCAGCACAGGTCATGCAGACACACTAAGTCAATGTTTTTAGAATTATTGTTTAACAAGCCTGTATGCATCAATGATGAAACAGTTTTAATGGTGCAATTATCAAATACATGGGAATATACAGTTAAACCATAATTTATTCAGGCACCTTCAACATTTCACATTATCACAGTTTATTCGCTATAGTTTAGAAAATGGTAATAAAATATGATAAGATCTAAACTGTGTACTAACCACATAACACTTAAGCAAAACATGGTCAGGTCAAAGTGTCTGAATCATTTTTTCAATTTTACTGATTTTTATCAATTTGAAGATTTTCTTGGTATAATATGTCACAGTTTACCTTATTTTGCTATCCTCACTTACACAAATAAACTATAGTGTCCTGCACCCACTAGTAAAAAAATATAAAAAATGATATCTGGTGTCTGAATAATTTTCGGTTTGACTGAATATAACCTGATAAATGATCAAGAATTTAAGAACCAACACCCTTATTAATCACATCAATCGAATACCAATACAGAAACTAAAACATTCAAATGTCTCTTGTCCAAATCCAAAAAAAAAAAAAACCTGATGTGAGCAAAACAAAATGCAATTATTATTTATCATTCTCGAGCAACAATCACTGTCATTCTCGATAACAGGAACAAAAACACGTCAAGCTACAATAGCAGGGCTTGTCCCATTTAAATATGCTGGTTTCACTCGTGTAATTTTTCAGTCACTTGACTCCCTGTCAAATGAAGGACGAGGAAAAGGCTTATGTTAAACAGCAGTTTAGGCAGTGTAGGGAAACCCAGGTTGCATTTTGCATTATTAGGCACCGTGTTCACTGAAATTCGCTTAAATGTGAACAAGTAAGCCGCGAACAAACAAACAAACAAACTATGGAAATGCAATCTTTATCATTGTATTTTATCAAAATGTTATGTAGTGTATTATTATGACAAGGAAAGTAGTAGGCTTATACATTTTTGAAAGTTCAGCCCTCGAATTTATATTTGAAAGTTCAGCACGTCTATTTTGGATTGGCAAAAGCATCGATATATCCAAAGTACAGTGATAATATGGTGGAAGGCATTTTAAAACGTGGAAAACGTGTCCTAATCCACAAATCAATCAGACATGTGAATGATAAAACTACTGAAATAATATAATTAAGCGTAGGAAGAATAAGTTAAAGGGAAAATCTTCAAATTTCCCACCTACATCTGAGTTTAATTTTTCTAACATCCCTTAAATTAATCATAATATAGCATGAATGACTAAGGGAGAATGGACAAAGAGTCTGAGCAAAATCCATGAATGGGTCTGCCCTTTCAGCAGTAGCTCAACTGAGGCGCTAATAATTTGCATGGTGACGATTTGCTCCAGTTTGGGTTGTCTTTCTAGGGGCAGATCCGTGTTTCACTTTCTGCCAGTTTAAAACCTCTAATAGAAAACTCCTCGTAGATGCAATGTGACAGATTGCCAGCGTTTATGAATTATTGTCGGGTTGCCCCGGGTCGTTATGACAGCAGCCTCAATGGTTATATCGTGTCACTTTGCATCTGATCAAGATTGACAAAACAACCCTACCTGAGTAAATGACAACAGGATGTACACAAATCTAATTTAACCACGTCGAATTCCTATGGCCTACTTCTCCTCCTCCTTCTTCTTCTTTTTTCTTTTTTAATAAAATATTAAATCGACGTAGCCTACATCTCGACATGCTTCTTTCATATTTTAAACCCTTTTTTCAATTATTTCGAGAAAATCAAGTCTCATATCAAACCTTGAATGAATCTAATATAGAACCAAAAGACATTCCTTAATCATGCAGTATTTATTTTCTCCTTCATTTGTGTAATTATATTGTGTTATTAGTATAGTATTTTTTTTTATTTAGTATATTAATTTTATTATGTTAATGTCGGTCACTGTAAAATCAAACACCTTATACACATAATTTCTAATTAGGGTTAAATGCCTCACATCAGGCTACCTATAGTATAGTAACATATCTGACCATACTCTTTATATAGACGAGCTTTTATTTATTATATTTGAATTTATTTATCTTATTTCATTATTATTAATATTGTTATTTTAACAGCAGATTGTCTAGAATACATTCAGGTTGATACAAAAAGATATTCAGCCCATACAGTCGTCATACTGTACACATTCTTTATAATCATCATCACTATTATTTAAATTATTATTCTTTTGAGTAACTGATTATACTCCAGTCCGTTTTAGACACTCTAAAACATTTACATCAAGATTAAAGGCCTTGTTGCACATTGCAACACTTGAACAAAATTTTTTCTAAATCTCAAATCAGTGGAAATATAGATTGTGGTGGTTAATCTTAAAGAAGTGCCTTGTGTGTAGTAGTATATTTGTGATTGTAGGCCTACATTTATCGCGATGATGGTAGGCTACTAGAAGAGTTTATCACTCCAAGGGTAAGGGTATGATGTTGATCCTGAATAAGGTCCTAAACTCAACATAATCAATTAACGCACAATAGAATGGATACAACGTAGCTATCTGTATATGAATATCCCCGTTACTCCCCCCGACTCCCCAAAATACAGTGCACGTCCTCACCAACCACACCACAAACTATGGATTTGGGCCAAGCCAACGCTCTAAGATAAACCGGAAGAAAGAGGGCCTGCGGTTCCAGGCGCCCGGCTCCATTCACAAGCGAAACCTCCAATGGCTTCATTAGAAGTAACGAGTTGACACAAGGTAAATCTAACACTGAAGCGCCATTCACTTGGTACGCAGAGAACCCTCATTAAATGTCGCTAACAAGCCGTGCAAATGCAGTGATTGGACAGCTCCCGTATAACTCCGCAGACCTAGCAGGATGCCCACTTAATGAGACCACACAAAAAAGGGAGGGAGGGGGAGGGGTGGAGGGGGGCATCTCTGTTGAAAATGGTGCTCGCATTTCGCCTCCTGTTTCCCTCCCCCAGTCAAAAAAAAAAGGGGGGGGGGCATCAATCTAACTTATCATTAAGGTTGCAGGAACTCATAACTAATGACTAAAATAATTATTACTATATCCAATGCACGTAAATTATTTAAAAAAATAATAATGCTCAAATCAGTTAGCCATAGAGAAATTCATAGAGTGATTTCGATGATCGGCATATAACAAAATTATAAAATGACCAAATTTCCTTTTTCAAATAACACATCTCAAACATTTGTCACTCTAAACTTTTTTTTTTCTTAATATTCTTCATTCTGAATGGTATCTTGCCTACCTACATAATTAGGTGTGACATCATATAGGCAGAAGTAATAAAACGCATCCATTGTGCTACCTACATTTAACAAGCCAAGCAGATTCAAAATACAGCCGAGGTTAAGACCCTGAGCAGAGCGAATAGAAAGGGGCATTTGCGCCCCGTTACGACGGCCCCACAACGCTGCAAGCTGCACTTGTTTCGCTTGATTCACGGAGTGGAGAGCAACGTCCCGGCAGAGGATGACAACATCACAAGCGGGATTCTGGGAATATGCATGGCTCTGAGTGGTACTGAACGATGTTTTTTTGATTATTCTACCGCATTCGCTTTATAATCTGCATCTTGGTGTCTTTTACGAAGCCCAAAACACTCGACCAACTCTCTGGTGAGTCTCTTGGAACAATTAGCTCTTTTAAAAATAAGTAATATGATTCAAACTCACATGATGCAAAGATGTCCACTTTTGTGCAAGCAACACAGAACTCATAGCCACATTTAAATCAAGTCCATTTTGGATGGTACTGTTGCAGTATAGCACTAGAAAACAGCCTATATCAGCCTATTTATAACTAGATGAAACCAGGAAAAATAGCGCAAAACACAGACGAAAGAGACGTGACATAAAAGAAAAAAAGAGTGAGCAATTAATCAAAATCGATGGAACCACGTCAAATTTTACAACCCATTAGTTAGTTTAAGAAAAGAGAAAAACAGAAAGACTCAAACCACACTGCTTCCGAGAAGAGGTCTCTTGATAGAACTATGTTTCTGCAGCCGTCACCTGAAGATCGATTTCCTGTTTGGCAATGTGTAATGACCTAAGTGGATGTAAAAAAAATAAAAATAAAATAAAAACAGAATAAATGTTTAAAATGAAATAAACCCTTTAACCGGAGAAGGCATTGTCCCGTGCCCTTTCCTACTCAAACACTTGCAGGTCCCTGACTCACCACACAATGCACAAAATTACTCATGCATGTTAACCGCATAGTTGCCAACATTGGTGAGAGTATGGGAGGACACATTTTCGTGTGATAAGAAGTGAGCGTAAGTTTGAATAGAGAGAGCAAATAAATGGTTTGCTTACCTTCTCATACGACCAAACTCTTCTCAATGATCTCTGGCATGCTGACGACACTTGTCTTTATTTAAGCTATATGGCTGTCAGAGCTCCTCAGAGAGTGAACGCCGAAATTACGTGTTAAGTTTCAAACCCCTGATGTCACTTCACTCAAAAATACTGAAACTATTATAGAAACACAGGCTTAAATAATATTATGTCCTGCGAAATAATCCACTGTCTATTGCATTCTTATTTCATAGTCCTCGTCAGTAAATAAACAAAGACGGAGCTAAACATTCATCAGTATTGAAGACCTTGCCTCCTGCTGATTTTGGCACAGAACAGAGCAATGAAAGCTAGGGGATAAACAGACGATTAAACCAGGTGAATGGACTTATTTGGGGATGCTAATGACTTGCTTAACGAAAACAAAGGCTATGTTAAACAAAGTGAATTTGCACAACTTGCCACGTTTTTTCTGTTTTAAGCCATTTCCACTATTACGTGCGAGTACTTTTTGCAAATCATCTTTTAACCGTGACATGCAAACACTGATGTCACCAAAATGTATGCATTAAGCATGTTAGAGAGCAAGGCCTTTATCGTATGCCAGAATAAAGAGCTTTTCTAAATGTAAAAAAGCTTGACCAAATGATTTTAAAATACGGTCAACAATGAAATAACAGGTTATTTCCAGTCCAAAAATATTTCCAAAGGAACCACTTCAAGTGCCTCTTGGAATTACTTCACTTAAATTTCCTGAGACAGGAGAACAAGCAGATTTGATCCTGGTGACACAACATGACCCAATACATCTATTAAGATCTCTTCCCCGCCCCTCATTTTGCTAAGCACACGCGAGCTTGCACTACATTTAGCTATATGTAAATCTTATAATAATAATAAAGTAACCGGAGTAGGAAATAAAAAAAGTTAATACAAATAAATTGTATTATCCCATTTGCATGAATAATAATTTGAAAAGATGGAATTGAATATCTGAAAGAGACATACGAGTTCTGAATCGCTGAACATTTCTGGAAAATGCATTAAATTATTTCAGCATTAGCTTAGTGAAAGTCTGGATGCTGCGTCTCATTATGCCTCCTGGACTCGTACATTTTTGACACAAGCACTGTCTAAATATAGGCTAACGCAGCACAAACTCTTTGATGCAGACCAAGAAACCCAAACCAACACGCCATTGGAAGCCGAATCTCGTGACATAACGATGTCTTTCATTCTCGTGAAACGGGCTTTCTAATTTTAACGACCTGCAGTCGTGCACAATATTGGTATATAGCCTATCTGTAACTGAAAAAAGAGAAAAGTTTGTTTAAATGAAATAAAATATGCATCAGTGATCACGTGCTTTCCTCAATATGCATGGGCAATGGGCCAGTGTTCGGTCTCTGAGCATAGTAAAGCATCAGCGGAGCAACAGAGATGCGCGTCCACTATAAACGGTTGTCTCTGTGTGCGAGTAGCAGTCAATTCGTACCGAAATGCGAACTAAGTTAAAAAACGATCCTGGAGTTTTCAGCGTATACACAGCGAACAAAATTATCTTTTTAAATATAAAATTCAATAGGCTACTTGTTTTTACGGCTAGCCTACTGTATTTATAGGTTAAGAGTGCCGGCGCAACATCGTATCTTCTCCAGCTTCATACGAGGCTAACGAATGAAATAGCCTATCTGTGTATCCTGTCGCAGATTCCGTTTTAGCGCTTCATTTAAATCCCCGTGTCCGTGACTGTCATCCCGAGACCCCACCCCTGCCTTCTCTCCCTACATATCTTCTTAACTTTAACGAGCCTCGTTAAGATCACAATAATATTCCACCCACTAATTGCTCATTCCATTCAACAAATAGGCGAGACTCTGCTTCGACTTCACGCGAGTCAAGGGAGGGAGGGTGCTGTTGAGACTGGAGTTCCTGATAACCCCCCGTGCGTGCAGCAGAAGTGGTGAAAGCCTCTACGTACTGGCTAATGATTGGCACGCTTGACAGTGATTGGCAGGGCTGCCATGACAACCCTACAACGACACCAAGAAGACCAATAGAAAAGCGAAACAAAATATTTCAATGCTACACTCACGGTGGATTTAGGGGGAGATATTATGAGGCTGGTGTCATTAGGCGATAGCTATTGAATCATTCAATCTGAATTCGTCGTTCTTTTTTTCCTTCGCAAATTTAATTCTCGCTCAGGTCATTTCCATGGTGTTCAGATCGCCTTTAGAGCTTTATCCCTCTCATTTCTTCCTGCCAAACTTTGCTGATCGCCCTTTGCTCTTGGCGAGGAGTGCGCCCAGCACCAGGTCTCCCGAAGACTTGTCAATGTTTCAGCTACCGACCCTAAACTTCTCTCCGGAGCAAGTGGCCAGCGTCTGCGAGACGCTGGAGGAGACCGGGGACATAGAGCGTCTGGGTCGCTTCCTATGGTCGCTTCCAGTGGCACCGGGTGCTTGCGAGGCGATCAACAAGCATGAATCCATCCTACGTGCCCGGGCTGTGGTTGCCTTTCACACGGGCAATTTTCGTGATCTCTATCACATTCTGGAGAACCACAAATTTACCAAGGACTCGCATGGTAAACTACAAGCGATGTGGCTTGAAGCTCACTATCAGGAGGCCGAGAAATTACGCGGGCGTCCCCTAGGACCGGTTGATAAGTACAGGGTGCGAAAGAAGTTTCCCCTGCCTAGAACCATCTGGGACGGTGAGCAGAAGACGCATTGTTTCAAAGAGCGGACGCGAGGTCTGTTACGGGAGTGGTACCTTCAGGACCCCTACCCAAACCCCAGCAAGAAAAGGGAACTGGCTCAAGCCACTGGACTCACTCCTACACAGGTCGGAAATTGGTTTAAAAACCGGAGACAACGAGACAGGGCAGCGGCAGCAAAAAACAGGTCAGTCACGTTAGGCATGTTTAACTTTCCTTGGAAATTTGCGTTTTAAGTGTTTAATCATTACTACCATTATTTTATTATTTTATAAATGAAAAGTTGTGAAATATGTGAACACGATTTAGGAAGTACTGCAGTAAAAACAGAATCAAATGTTAGAGACGAGGGAGGGAGAACGACGACATTTTATTTGTCATGTGTAAGATGTTTTGAAAGCCTCAACCAGAATATAAAAGCAAGTAGATAAAACATACCTGTATCAATTTTATTAACATGTGAAAAAATTATGCAAAGGAAAAGATCCCCCTTATTCATCGACGAAACCTGAAATAGCAAAAACAACATGTAATCAAATGTGTATATTCTTCACAGCAAAGCTATTGTATGACAAAAATGTAGCATTTTTTATCGTTTTTAACATATTAAGTATTTAAATCTTAATTTAACAGTTCCAATGTTTAGATACTAGCAATAACAATACAAATATGGATAGGCTACGTCTAAAAATAGCATTAATAGCATTTCTCTGTTGCTATATTTGGAAAAGTAAAATCTATCCAAATCGTCTATATTCAAAGTAATTATAGAGAGTTTATCACAAACATTCTTAGACAGTTACTTTTGCAACATGACATTGTAAATACAAATAGTTGTAAACCTATTCTGCGGACACTCATGCATTGAGAAATATAGACTACAAATTAATGTTTGGTATATCTGACATCTTGCAAATTATTAGGCTTTGTTTCACTCCCAGTGTACTTCGTAATTATATTACAGATAACATGGCGTAAATTAGTTAGAGTGAGAGTTGTTTCTGGTGATTTAGTCAAATTATTTTTCCTCCTAAACGCTAAATATTACTGTGCGTCTAGGGAATGAGAAAGCAGCAGAAACGAAGCACACACTTTGACTGGTGTACGTGATTTATATTATTTAAGGGATAAATCTGCAAATTGGACTCGACTGGATGATTACAAATCGTTAAACAGAACTATGACGTTCTGGTCATGCAGCATACTAAAACTGACATCTTTAACTAATCACACCTAATTTGAACATATAAACATACACATGAATACAATAACTAATTCTATCAATACTAGATATCATGAGAAGTCTATCAAATTTCGAGGATAAATATGATAATATGTTGGTATAGACTTAATCCTGTAGCGGCCATGCTTTATGTAATCGTTTTCCACAAAAACAACAGCTGTAGTATTTATTTTACCATGTAAGCAAATGTTGTTTTTCATCTATCTATCTCAGGTATTTTTATCTATATCGTTTTAAAGAACTATGTTAATATAGCCTAGCATAATAATTAGCTACGTGAAAATGGAGGCGCGTTTTTCAGTGAAAATGGCCTAAGTCTTTTATATCTAACGGCATACTGTTCTCTCACTTTTCTGCTATAGGCTCCAGCATCAAGCAATAGGGCAGAATGGCATGCGGTCCCTTTCAGAATCCGGCGGCACCCCACGCAGTTCGGCGGAGTCGCCATCAACTGCAGCTAGTCCAACGACCAGTGTCTCGAGTATGACAGAGCGAGTCGACACGGGCACGTCAATTCTTTCAGTAACATCAAGTGACTCGGAATGCGACGTATGATACGCAAAAGAGAAATATATACAGGAAAAAGGACCTGAATAAACTTTATTAATTATCGGGGAAGATGAAAAAGGACCAATTGATATTACTATTATAAAAAGAAAAACATAAAAGCACGTCTTTTTTCAAGCGCTTTCAATGGACCCCACACCTTTCCCCACCCCATCACTTGCATGATTATATATATCTAAATATATATTTTTTTTTCTTTTTTGTATATGGGGAAATGCCCCACGTTTATGTCTACCAGGACCACCGTGAAGAGGGAATTACCAGGAACCGGTGTCCATCGCCTTTTTTTCTGTTTTAGTCCGTGTCCGTGACTGTCATCCCGAGACCCCACCCCTGCCTTCTCTCCCTACATATCTTCTTAACTTTAACGAGCCTCGTTAAGATCACAATAATATTCCACCCACTAATTGCTCATTCCATTCAACAAATAGGCGAGACTCTGCTTCGACTTCACGCGAGTCAAGGGAGGGAGGGTGCTGTTGAGATTGGAGTTCCCGATAACCCCCCCGTGCGTGCAGCCGAAGTGGTGAAAGCCTCTACGTACTGGCTAATGATTGGCACGCTTGACAGTGATTGGCAGGGCTGCCATGACAACCCTACAACGACACCAAGAAGACCAATAGAAAAGCGAAACATCAATGCTAAATGCTACACTCACGGTGGATTTAGGGGGAGATATTATGAGGCTGGTGTCATTAGGCGATGAATCATTCATTATGAGGCTGGTGTCATTAGGCGATAGCTATTGAATCATTCAATCCGAATTCGTCGTTCTTTTTTTCCTTCGCAAATTTAATTCTCGCTCAGGTCATTTCCATGGTGTTCAGATCGCCTTTAGAGCTTTATCCCTCTCATTTCTTCCTGCCAAACTTTGCTGATCGCCCTTTGCTCTTGGCGAGCAGTGCGCCCAGCACCAGGTCTCCCGAAGACTTGTCAATGTTTCAGCTACCGACCCTAAACTTCTCTCCGGAGCAAGTGGCCAGCGTCTGCGAGACGCTGGAGGAGACCGGGGACATAGAGCGTCTGGGTCGCTTCCTATGGTCGCTTCCAGTGGCACCGGGTGCTTGCGAGGCGATCAACAAGCATGAATCCATCCTACGTGCCCGGGCTGTGGTTGCCTTTCACACGGGCAATTTTCGTGATCTCTATCACATTCTGGAGAACCACAAATTTACCAAGGACTCGCATGGTAAACTACAAGCGATGTGGCTTGAAGCTCACTATCAGGAGGCCGAGAAATTACGCGGGCGTCCCCTAGGACCGGTTGATAAGTACAGGGTGCGAAAGAAGTTTCCCCTGCCTAGAACCATCTGGGACGGTGAGCAGAAGACGCATTGTTTCAAAGAGCGGACGCGAGGTCTGTTACGGGAGTGGTACCTTCAGGACCCCTACCCAAACCCCAGCAAGAAAAGGGAACTGGCTCAAGCCACTGGACTCACTCCTACACAGGTCGGAAATTGGTTTAAAAACCGGAGACAACGAGATAGGGCAGCGGCAGCAAAAAACAGGTCAGTCACGTTGTGTATGTTTAACTTTCAATGGAAATGTTCGCTTTAAGTGTTTTATCATTAGTACTAAATATATACTGATAAATGAATTGTTGTGAAATATGTGAACACAAGGTAGAAAGTACTGCAGTAAAAACAGAATCAAATAGATTTTAGAGACGAGGGAGCGAGAACGACGACATTTTATTTGTGCCATGTGTAAGTTGTTTAGAAAGTATCAACCAGAATATAAAAGCAAGTAGATAAAACATACCTGTATCATTTTTATTAACGTGTGAAAAAAGGGATGCAAATAGAAAAGGTTCTCCTGATTCATTGATTAAATCTGAAATAGCAAAAAGAACATGTAATCAAATGTGTATGCTTCACAGCAAAGCTATTGTGTTCTGTTTACACGGTTACAAAATCTAGTATTTTTATCGTATTTACACATCAAGTATTTAAACCTTAATTTAGCAGTCATTCTAACTGATGGATATAGCGATAATACAAAATATGAATAAAGTCTAAAAAGTAATGTAAGTAGGCCTATAGCATTTCTCTGTTGCTATATTTGGAAAAGTAAAATCTACCGAAATTAACTGTCTATTCAAAGTAATTCTAGTTTATCACTAACATTCTTAGACATTTTTACAACATGACGTTGTAAATACAGATAGTTGTAAACTACTGTGCGGACAAACATGCATTGAGAAATAAATCATTATAGGCTACAAATTATTGTAAGGGTTAGTGTTTGCTATATTTGACATCTTGCAAATTATTAGGCTAATTGTTTCACTTCCCAGTGTACTTCGTAATTATATTACAGATAACACGGCGTAAATTTGTTAGTGAGTGGTGTTTCAGATGTTGTCAAATTATTTTTCCTCCTAAACGCTAAGTGCTACTGTGTCTAGGGAATGAGAAAACACTTTGACTGGTGTAACTGTTTATATTATTTAATGGATAAATCTACAAATTGCACTTGACTGGATGATTACAAATCGGTAAACAAACAAGAACTATGACATTTTGGTGACGCAGCATACTAAAACTGACATCTTTAACTAATGACATTTGAACATATAAAAATACAAATAAATACAATAGCTAATTGTATCATTACTAGATATCATGAGAAGTCAATCAACTCTCGACGATAAACATATGGTAATATTTTGGAATGTAGACTTAATCATGTAGCCGCAAAGCTTTATGTAATCGTATGTAAAATAAATAAATAAACAGCTGTAGCATTTATTTTACTATGTAACCAAATGTTATTTTTATCTATTGTATTTATATTAGATATTTTTACCTATATCGTTTTAAAGAACTATGTTTAAAATAGCATAATAATTACGTGAAAATGGAGGCGCGTTTTTCAGTGAACATGGCCTACGACTTTTATTCTCTAACAGCATACCGCTCTCTTACTTTTCTGCTATAGGCTCCAGCATCAAGCAATAGGGCAGAATGGCATGCGGTCCCTTTCAGAATCCGGCTGCACCCCACGCAGTTCGGCGGAGTCGCCATCAACTGCGGCTAGTCCAACGACCAGTGTCTCGAGTATGACAGAGCGAGTCGACAAGGGCACGTCAATTCTTTCAGTAACGTCAAGTGACTCGGAATGCGACGTATGATACACAAAAGAGAAATATATACAGGGAAAAGGACCTGAATAAACTTTATTAATGATCGGGGAAGATGAAAAAGGACCAATTGATATTACTATTATAAAAAGAAAAACAAAAGCACGCCTTTTTTTCAAGCGCTTTCATTGGACCCCACACCTTCCCCCACCCCATCACTTGCATGATATATATACATATATATATATCTATATATATATATATTTTCTTTTTATATATGGGGAAATGCCCCACGTTTATTATGTCTACCAGGACCGCCGTGAAGAGGGAATTACCAGAAACCGGTGTCCATCAACTTTTTTCTGTTTTAGTCCGAGTGACGACGAGCAGCCAGGATGCAATCCTCTTTTCCTTTATGTTCATCAGACAATCATTTGAGTCGTAAGCACCTTTTTACTACACTTCTGTCACTGCCTGTGTGGGGTACTGGTCAAATGTGGAACTGAATCGTTATGACTGTAAGATTTTTATTTTTATTTCCAGATTTTATATTGAATTATGTATATCTTAAATAATGCGATCATTCTCCCAGTCTGTAATATATGTGTAGAAATAAGTGTAAATAATATTGCTATACCCATTCTCTTTTATATCCCTGTTCACTTTTCTTGGCATGGTGTCCCTACATAAACTATTCGTCAAAACGTAACTATTAAGTGCTCTAGGCGTTTTGTTTCTCTGTTTTATGCCATGAAAAGAACGCTAGTGACCATGAATTATCAATCGAGATTAATGCAAAAGACAAAATATTGGATATCATCATCGACTGACCAAGTCTATTTCATGTTTCCAGTCCAGCGCTTATAATTCAATGTTACTTTCTTGCGTGTTTCTGTTAATGTATACGTTTCTAAACTGAAAATACAGTATTCAATTTTGTTATAAAACTGTATTATGTGTGTCATTTCCACAAAAAAAAAAAAAATCTAATTTCCACACAACAACATTCAAAAAGTTTTCTCCCCAGTTTGGAGAGCATTAAATAAGTGGATCACTAGTGTAACATATGCACCAAAATTCTTTATCAAACAATTTGTAGTACAGAAACGTTTTTAAACAAAATTCGCTGTGACGGTGAACATTCGTATTCTTTTTTTGTTAATAGCCAGTGGCTAAGGTACACAATGCAAAACTTAAGTGAAGGCACCATTAAATTGGTTAATCATGGAGGACTCCTCCCCTGGCCCAGTGTCCCGTTGTAGTCAACGAAACGGCGTTTCTTTCCAAATTTAGCTATGCTAGAAGAAAGCTCCCTCTGGGCGAGTAACCCTAACTCGCATGCACAAACAGAAACCCGTACTTGATATAGAAGTTTTGTTTGTTTGATTTTTTTCAGCGCACTTTAACAAACACAAACAGTTTATTGACGTAAAATATATTATGGGTAAAGGTTATCCTATGAATGGAGAATACCTATTTACTCAACAATATAATGTTGGAAGTCTACAGAACATGAAGCTGACTCGTTCGTGCGTCTCCGATTTTGCTCACTTCTAATTTAGTTGCCAAAAATAGAGGAAAGGCTTGAAGATGTGACAAATAGCTTAATCAACTTGTTTAATTTGTCGATGTAACGAAGATTATTATTAAAGAGGAGTTTAGATATTTGTAACCAGATATATGACTAAATCCTTTTTAATTAAAAACTCCCTTGTTTTATAAGAGCAACCATACATTGTTTATATAGCTATTTAGTTTGCCCATTGTGATCTCTCTCCATTCATGTGTATCAGTTTTACGACAGATAACTTAAAGGCTAGACGAAACTTTTAACTCTCACAACCGGCAATGCTAAATAAGACTGCGTTTATTATTTATTATTTCTCTCACGTTCATAATTCTAGGCTATAGGGTGCATTGTGTATGTCTTGTACGTCCTCTCAAGTCTGAATCTCCGCGATCATAAGGGAATACCCATTGATCCTAATGACACTTGATTAAATGCGCTAAAATAAAGAACCATTTCATTTGTATTCATTGGTAGTTGATCGCGAGGGACTACTTTTTACCTCTCAAGTTCATCTGCAGTGCCCAGATATGGACTATCACTGGCTGATGGAGTTCTCCAATCACTTCACACTGATCTTTATCAATCTATCCTCTCAGACTACATTTATCGGCAGATATTTGTCTCAACTATGTTTAGGACAGATAAAGTAGTTATGAGAAGAGCAGTTTTTTTTTAAACAGTAATATCAATACAGCTATTTGTGAATAAAATAAACAGGTGGCAAACAGCCCTTTAATAATTTGGGTGTGTTGGAAGAAATTAATTTACCAGAATCGCCTATTGCATATTGGCTTTTTAGATATCACATAAACATTGCATAAAAAAACGATAATTTGACAGAAACATCTTGAAAATGTGTCGCGACTTCAGACGACATAGGCTACTTTTCGCAGAATTGCAAAGAGACTGCCCTCTCTTGCTGTATATATAAAGATTCATATGGCTTATTTAGTGTCTAATAATTCAGTTACACAGTTGATTTTCCCCCTCAGGTGTTCTTGCAATGTGAATAGCCTACACGAAGTAGGCTACAGAATATAGCCTACGTGACAACGTCAACATAACATTTTCATACACATCCAGTCTCTAAGCCTATGTGTAGCCTACTATTATAACTGGCGAGGGTGTCAAAAAGGCAGAATAGATTATTTGTACTGTTCCCATAACCTTAGTCGCACAGAGACAAATGAATGCAATTGGACCGCAGACGGCAATAAGAAAAGATTGTACAGCCCTGTTTTTCTCTGATTTCATCGGTTAACTGAACACAACTTTTCTATTCGTGTGTATTCATGCAGTTCTCAATGAGCGTCAGTTCCCTCTGACCCGGCATAGCCTGTCAGTGCAACCACTCTTGGCAAGACTGGGTCTTTTCCCTCCCGAAACAGCCCCCTTCTCACACATAAGAACAGAACAAGGTACGTGAAGCTGGATTCCAAACCGTGAATTAATAGGCTATTGCGACTGTGGCAAGCTGTGCTTTAGCAGAAGATAGGCTATGGACGACAACAGTCGGAACCGCTAAATGTTTAAAAATAAATAAATAAGTAAAACAAACAAAATGATGTAAACAAACATCATCCAAACAAATATTTAAAATGTAAATTCATGATTCAGATCATTAATTTATTTTTTATTATACACATTTAATGATGGTAAATTTATTTTATAAAGTATTTTTATTGCTCATGTTATCCCATAATGGGGTAAAAAAACAAAAAATAATAATTAATAATTAACTAAATAAATAAATAAAATACATAGTAGTTTCAAATAACGTAAAATGCCACACACACAAAAAACAGTACTTTTGGTAATTTCCATCCTCACTGTAGATCTCTAGCTGCTTCTGAAAGAATTGTAGGCTATATTTTAAAAGATTCATTATTAGAACTTCTCACATCTGAAATGTTACATCACTTCATTAGACCTATTATATTTTACCTGGCGTATTGTTGAGACCTTATCAATTCTATAGGCTACTGTTTTGGCTACTCGACTTTCCTTTTATTCGACATGGTTCTAAACTGTAATAAGAGCAATACCTTGATCTGAAAACTACTTGTCTTTGGAGAGTGTTTTTTGATAGACATAGTACACGAATCACCAAAGACGTTTATTTGATAAAGTCGATTAACAGTTATGTAACAAAATATGTGACTGCATTCAGTGTTGTTTTCGACCCAGTAGCCTGTGATGAGGTGTTCTGGCAAGCAGGATTAACAACTGTAATTCTATTACAGAGTAATTTAGAGGTCACAAGACGCTATGATACAGGATCAGCCGTAAGATCAGAGTGCAAGAGCCCATTTGAAGGTTAATTCGGATGAGATCCTATGAACTGTGGAAAAATAGAAATATTAAGATTTTGTTTCACCACAACACCTTGTAAAGTTACAGAAGTCTGAAAACCAAAGTCTCTCCCGAAACATTCTCACAGGTGGGTGTGATGAGCGAGCATACATGCGTCTCTTATAGGCCTACTGGAGACAACATCCTGCAAGCACCTGCATTCACTTTCCAACTCAAATTAAAACGAGAAACGCAACTGATATCAGTACGCCATATGACAAAATAAATAAAAAAATAAATAAAGTATAAACTCTAAATAACTGTTTTTAAATAGCCTATACACTTTAGTAGTAATGCAGCAGGCTAAAATACATATTACATTATTAATTTGTTAATTATTATTAATGTTACCAAAAAGCTATCCCCTTAATTAAGTACACTTGGCGTATTGAAGTGTATTAATTAGCCCATAATAATAACTAATGCGGCCTTTACCATAGAATCTAACAAATTTTCAGCTCTAACGGGCACCAGCATAGCCCTGTGTGATTCGATGAAGAAAGACAATTTATACAAAACGGCTATGATATATGTGCACATAAATACAATAAGTCGATAAGATAGGCCTATGACAAATACAAAACAGATATCCACAACAAAAACAATAAAAGAAGAAGAAAAATGCGAGTCTATGTTGACAAGTCGAGGCCAAAAGAGGGGATAGGAAGAGAGAAATTTTAGTCTCATATTTTATACATCTGAACAATACGCTAAGCTCCAAGAACCGTGCCCTGCCACAGCTCTTCGCGCTCCCGTGCTCTACTGGCCCGCCTCGACTCTGCCTCCTCAATTAGCGCCGCTCCTACTGGAGCCCCGCTGTGCGCCAGAGCTCGACCTCACAGCCTCCAATAGTCCTAACCGCCTCCTACGGCGATTCCGCTCAACAATCATGAAACCATTTAGCAATTGACTCATCCTGTAAATAATCTTTGACGCACTAACAAAGACGCCATTTGAGAGGAGTGTATTAGCATGAAAGCATTTAAACAGATGTCGTGTTAGTTGCTGGTGTCTTGGTTGCACATCATTTAGATTAACTGCAGCTGGTGTTTTTTACCAGTCATTCTCCAGAGGATTTAAAAAAAGCAAATATATTCATATCTTTCTTTTTACTATAAAAGCCATAGGACTAAAATGTAATATCCATAACTAATTTACAGACACTTGCCTTGCTAAACAGTCTAATAAATTCATACATGAAGACATACTGTAGGCCTCCAGAGAGTGCAAGGACTTATTTTACAGATCTTTATACGTAGACCTATCAGTATATCAGAATACAGTTGAACTTTTTAGCATATTTATTTTAATTTTATTTTACAAATTATTGGAGGAACAAAATATAAAATATTTGTTCATATAAAGTTTGGTAAACAAAATAACTTTATATAACTGCATACTTTCAAAACGAGTTTAAAGTGCTGCATAGCCTACTTGTCTGAATCATTAAAGCAAAAGATGGGGTTCACCTCTGCTTTAAGCAATAGAATGGATTACACATAATATGTATGAATGCAGTCACAAACCAGATCCAATCTCAACCTTGTTCAAGTGGATGAAAGCGCTTCTCGTATGTGCTCGTTGATCTCGTAGGCAAGTTACTCCATCTTGTGGAGAAAGGTTGGAAGCGCCCCTTTACACTATTGGGGCTTAAATCTGTGATGGAAGACACATATTTATTCAAAACCGTACATTGCATTTGTCCAGTTCACACGAACATAAAATTAAGACTAGGCCTAATAGATAAACGGAAAAATCTACGAAATATATATGAATTTCAAACCAGTTATTTTAAATTATTTTGGAGCTCAAACCGGGGTAGCTCTAAAAAGACATTTCTAAGAACACTTTATTTTTTGTTTCAGTTAAGATGTTCAGCTTTGGGTCGTGCCTCTTTCCACTTTATGCCCATCACCGGGAGATGACGCTGCGCCAGCCCACTGCGAACGCATAAATAATTAATAATTTGAAAGTCAAATGATGTTTTAACACTGAACTGGATTTCCATTTTTGCTAGATCACAGAGTTGGACAGCTCGGAATGTAATGGAATTACATAAATTTTTTCATTAATTTCCCTTAATTTTTCACCACTGATAACCAGATTTTTGAGGACTTAATGTAAAAATCTAATGGGCTTCGCTGGAGCGCATGTCTTTGGAAGTTAAACTACAAGGAAAGTGTTGACGAACCATTCTGATAATGGACAGTAAAACACTCGTAGCCTACCTATATAGGACTTTTCTTGAAGGTTGGGCTTTAAATGATCGTGTAACACTGTATCTGTGTCTCGTTGCCTTTCAATTTTAAAATAGTGTCAGTGACACTATTTAAAAAGTTTAAGTTAAAAAAAGGAATAAAAACAGGTAGTCGTCGCAGTTACAACTGCTACACATCAATCATTAGTATTCTTTAGGTATCTTTCGTATCCATTTAATTGTGTAATTTGTACACAGTAAAATCAGCAGTGTCAATTTAACATTTAAAGTGTTAATTTTAACACTACTAAAGATCATATATGGTCCAAATCTGTCCAGAGTTAAAAGCACATTGTTTGTAGTGTTGAATTTACAGTGTTAAAATGGCACCTTATAGTGCTGAAAAAATGACACTGAGAGTGTAGATTGTTACACTTACTATTGTTATCAAAGTTTTACACTGGGGTCATTTCACACCTTCAAATTTTACACTAGGGTCATTTAACACCTTAACATTTTACACTAGGGGTCATTTAACACCTTTTGGGTGTCGTTGTTATTCCTATGGATTACTCTAAAAGTGTTATCAAGAAAGTATTCCTTTTAGTGCAAAACTTATTTTTACGTTGTTCTATGGTGTCAATGTACATTATCAAATCTAAAATCAAGAGTCTTCAGACAGATATAATAACTCATTTTTATTTAAAAACTGGGCAAAGTGGCTACTTTAAAACAACAGTCAACAGTTCAGTCAAATTCATGAGGGGTTGCACAGAAATACAAAATGGATAAAACAAACTCATTAACTTCACAGAGACATGAACAAGTGACAGCTAAATTTGAATAAGATTACAGTAGGGTACAACAAAACAAAAGAAATGATCAGAACCATAGGACATCTGCACATCAAAAGGTTTGTAATAAGAGAGTTCATTGACCGTAAACACTTTCAGAGATGCGCTGGGTCTGTGATCAATTCTGTAGGCAAAAAGAAAAAAACAAAACAGTTTTGAGCTGCGATGTAACCAATAACACGTATTCATTTCTGACAATAATATCCTTGATTTTATAAAACACTGGCAAATCAAGGTCTACCTGACCACAAATAATTAAGGTAGAACGATATTCAGTTCCATTATACTTCACCCATTCCACTGAGAGAACATTTGTTTCTGGAGGAATGTTCAACTTAGATGCAATCTGAACACTTTCATTCAAGTCACTGACACAGACATTCTTTCCTGGTCCAAGTACAATTCTGTCATGTTTAAAGGCTTCCCAGTTATATGCCATGAAATTCTGATGTTTTTTGGCAAGCATCTTAGTTATGTTCTTGAAACATTTTGGTTGAGTCTTGAAGAAACTGTGTTTGGACTCGTATCGCATTGACCACATGTGAACAACAGGCCCAATATTTCATATACACGAGGGTAGTGACACATTAAATGATGTTTAGGCAGCAGATTCTTTCCTGGAAATAAGCACTTGAACAGCCTGTGATGCTCAGTAATTAAGTGTTTCAAATAAACATTAAGTCCTTCAGTTAAAATGGGAGAAAATACAATGTCCACTATTTGTAGTAAAAGTAGTAGTAATTGCCAGTATTTATCGTCTTAGGGCACAATGTCACCAAATATTAGCGGCACATTTCGGAGTACACACCAACACTGTATTGCATTTATGCCCAAATCATTGCTCTCGTCATCCAGTTTACAGAAGGAGGCCGATTTCTCCTCTCCATGTACCCACAATTAAATGAATTTAATCTGCCATCCAACTCTTTCGCTGTCAAAAAATTAGCTTGAACATATTTTAAAACAAGTTTTAATTCAAACTGAGCAACCCCCTCTAAAATATCATGCATTATGTCTACAGAAAAGTTGTCTGATATATTAAAGTACTGCAGCGTGTTTAACAAACATGTACGTTTCACACCACAAACTTGATGTAGTGTTGGGTCCGATTGTAGAGCTTCACAGTGTCGTACGTGCGTTTCTTTGGTGCGGAAAGTTACATTTGGCTCATCTTCACGGAACACAGTTTGATAATCTTCCCTTTCAGCAAGACAAAACCTACAGTTATTCCGAGCTCTAAAAGATTCAACAAATCCAAAAAGGCCATGTAAACCAAGATTATCTCCCGTTACTTGGACAATGCTTCCACGCACAAATCCGGCAGGTCCTTGTATACCCTTGTTTTCAAGGACTTTTATGTAATTTACAATAGGTTCCAATATTGCGTCAAATCCATATGTTTTGATGTCTTGGGCATGGAAAAGTGCACATAAATGTATGTTTGTTAGAGATGAATTAAATTGTGGTGGGAAATTTCTCAAAGTAAAATATATACCGCCTAATTTGTGAATTCCCTTTTTTGACCCCAAAGGATTGGCAGTCTCGAAATCATCATAATACAATTGAATCTGAAGTGCATTTTTTTCAGTCGAAAATGGGATGACTTTTTATGTACAGTCCATCTTCAATATCAGAGTAAATACCGTTTTTATTAGGTAAACCTGACTTGAACCTACATGTGGTGTTTGGGTGCTTTAAAATGTTCTGTAAGGTTTGGAGTATTGGAACATAGGCAAACTTGTCAGTCACTGCAACTTGCTCATAAGTTCCAGTAGTCCTGTTTTTTCTGTTGTCAAATCTGACCCCAATTACTTTCTCCACAGGCTGGACAATTCCCCATTTTTGTAGTAAAACATGATTTTCGTTTAGATATGGAATTAAGCATGGTGAAAGGGTTTTCAATTTCATGAAATGACTGCTCAATTGAACTTTTAATGTCCGTGTTTTCTGAAAATAAGCAATTTAGTCTCTTTTACTTGATCCTGGATGTCTTGAACTACTTCCTCCACAGACATAACAAAAGTATCAGCAGTAGTCTGACTAACACCTGCAGCTTGCAATTGTGCTATTGCTGATGCACACAAATCGGTAGTGTTTTTGC
>NW_015546029.1:1424720-1468330 GCF_001515605.1 Sinocyclocheilus anshuiensis | reverse complement strand
AAGAACTCTAGCTGCTGTATTTTGGACCAGCTGTAGTTTGTTTATTAAGGGTGCAGAACAATCACCCAATAAAGCATTACAATAATCTAACCTTGAGGTCATGAACGCATGAATTAACGTTTATGCATTTGACATTGAGAGCATAGGTCATAATTTATATATATTTTGAGATGGAACAATGCAGTTTTACAAATGTTAGAAACGTGGCTTTCAAAGGAAAGATTGCTATCAAATAGCACACCTAGGTTCCTAACTGATGAAGAAGAATTGACAGAGCAGCCATCAAGTGTTAGACAGTGTTCTAGGTTATTATGTGCGGAGTTTTCAGGTCCTATAATTAACACCTCTGTTTTTTCAGAATTTAGCAGTAAGAAATTACTCGTCATCCACTTTTTTATATCGACTATGCATTCCGTTAGTTTTTCAAATTGGTATGTTTTGCCGGGCTGCGAAGAAATATAGAGCTGAGTATCATCAGCATAACAGTGAAAGCTAACACCATGTTTCCTGATGATATATCCCAAGGGTAACATGTAAAGCGTGAAAAGTTAACGGCCCTAGTACTGAGCCTTGAGGTACTCCATACTGCACAGTAAAATCAGCAGTGTCAATTTAACACTTAAAGTGTTAATTTTAACACTACTAAAGATCATATATGGTCCCAATCTGTCCAGAGTTAAAAGTACACTGTTTGTAGTGTTGAATTTACAGTGTTAAAATGGCACCTTATAGTGCTGAAAAATGACACTGAGAGTGTAGATTGTTACACTTACTATTGTTATCAAAGTTTTACACTGGGGTCATTTAACACCTTCAAATTTTACACTAGGGTCATTTAACACCTTAACATTTTACACTAGGGGTCATTTAACACCTTTTGGGTGTCGTTGTTATTCCTATGGATTACTCTAAAAGTGTTATCAAGAAAGTATTCCTTTTAGTGCAAAACTTATTTTTACGTTGTTCTATGGTGTCAATGTACATTATCAAATCTAAAATCAAGAGTCTTCAGACAGATATAATAACTCATTTTTATTTAAAAACTGGGCAAAGTGGCTACTTTAAAACAGTCAACAGTTCAGTCAAATTCATGAGGGGTTGCACAGAAATACAAAATGGATAAAACAAACTCATTAACTTCACAGAGACATGAACAAGTGACAGCTAAATTTGAATAAGATTACAGTAGGGTACAACAAAACAAAAGAAATTATCAGACCCATAGGACATCTGCACATCAAAAGGTTTGTAATAAGAGAGTTCATTGACCGTAAACACTTTCAGAGATGCGCTGGGTCTGTGATCAATTCTGTAGGCAAAAAGAAAAAAACAAAACAGTTTTGAGCTGCGATGTAACCAATAACACGTATTCATTTCTGACAATAATATCCTTGATTTTATAAAACACTGGCAAATCAAGGTCTACCTGACCACAAATAATTAAGGTAGAACGATATTCAGTTCCATTATACTTCACCCATTCCACTGAGAGAACATTTGTTTCTGGAGGAATGTTCAACTTAGATGCAATCTGAACACTTTCATTCAAGTCACTGACACAGACATTCTTTCCTGGTCCAAGTACAATTCTGTCATGGTTAAAGGCTTCCCAGTTATATGCCATGAAATTCTGATGTTTTTTAGCAAGCATCTTAGTTATGTTCTTGAAACATTTTGGTTGAGTCTTGAAGAAATTGTGTTTGGACTCGTATCGCATTGACCACATGTGAACAATAGGCCCAATATTTCGTATACACCGAGGGTAGTGACACATTAAATTATGCTTAGGTAGCAGATTCTTTCCTGGAAATAAGCACTTGAACAGCCTGTGATGCTCAGTAATTAAGTGTTTCAAATAAACATTAAGTCCTTCAGTTAAAATGGGAGAAAATACAATGTCCACTATTTGTAGTAAAAGTAGTAGTAATTGCCAGTATTTATCGTCTTAGGGCACAATGTCACCAAATATTAGCGGCACATTTCGGAGTAGACACCAACACTGTATTGCATTTATGCCCAAATCATTGCTCTCGTCATCCAGTTTACAGAAGGAGGCCGATTTCTCCTCTCCATGTACCCACAATTAAATGAATTTAATCTGCCATCCAACTCTTTCGCTGTCAAAAAAATTAGCTTGAACATATTTTAAAACAAGTTTTAATTCAAACTGAGCAACCCCCTCTAACATATCATGCATTATGTCTACAGAAAAGTTGTCTGATATATTAAAGTACTGCAGCGTGTTTAACAAACATGTACGTTTCACACCACAAACTTGATGTAGTGTTGGGTCCGATTGTAGAGCTTCACAGTGTCGTACGTGCGTTTCTTTGGTGCGGAAAGTTACATTTGGCTCATCTTCACGGAACACAGTTTGATAATCTTCCCTTTCAGCAAGACAAAACCTACAGTTATTCCGAGCTCTAAAAGATTCAACAAATCCAAAAAGGCCATGTAAACCAAGATTATCTCCCGTTACTTGGACAATGCTTCCACGCACAAATCCGGCAGGTCCTTGTATACCCTTGTTTTCAAGGACTTTTATGTAATTTACAATAGGTTCCAATATTGCGTCAAATCCATATGTTTTGATGTCACATATGCCTACATACATTTCTTATTTAACAAGGGCGAACTTCTACACCCGGTCACGTTACACTTTCAGTCAGTCACTTAGGCCACCTACTGGACAAACGTGCGAATCAAACATTCAAGAAAACCAGTTAAACACACTCGCTGGGTATGGCTGGGTATCAACTTGAGTACGTTTAATTGACTAATTAAAATCAGTGCAAGGCTACAGATAATATAACAGCTCTATAATGTTATTATAGGATACATGTAAAAGTTCTATTAACTGGTATGCATGTGGTTTGTTAAAACAGATTAGTGACTTAAAATTGACTTCAATTCGAAATTCTAAACGCATCCAAGTGGGTTAGAATGGGACTTAGGCCTTGCTTTTAATAATGTAGGCTATAAGTATTAATACACTTAAGTTAGGACTATTATAGTATCCCCATGTTTGTGTTCAGATTAAAAACAAATGAGACCCTGCACATTTTATTCATCCACTGGTAGCTAGGCCAACTTGCCGCGAATATGTGGCTGCGAAAGAGAAAGGGTCTAACTCTACCAGTCTGGACCATCATCATGCAGATTTAGTCCCGTCCCTGTTTTAACTCACCTGCCTGTATTTTTCTTGAAAACCTTAATAAGCTTGTGCAGATGTGTATTTGGTGTTTGTAATTGACTGACACCTATGACTGGCAAATAAGGTTCACAGTGTTGCCAGTGCGGAATGGACCCGTGCGAATTATTTCAGGGGTGGACAAAATTAAAATCTAAAAGCTTGAAATCAGGGCCATGCAGAGACCTTCGAGGGGCAGGTGCTCAAAGTATAAAAGGGGCACATGGAACACGGCTTTTAATAGGACTGTGCTTCTTGCTGATAATGTGTATCGAAACGGATGCTTCTGTATTGATACAGCAGCAAATGCCGTGACGCAGTTTTGAAAAAGAAACACAGAACAGAAAAGACCATTTTAAGTTTAAAAGTTAAAGAATTTTTCTCGGCACCTCTTAATTACTCTGTAATTATAACTGAATTATATTATTGATATTATTATTATTATTATTATTATTATTATTATTATTATTATTGAGTTTACAGGGTATGGTGTTTTGCTGCTGTAAACACTACTGTTGCTGTTGTAGAAAAATATTTCTGTTTTATTTAAAATAGAATTCTATTCTAATCCCGTTCTGAATTTATTCATTTTTCAATGATAACAATAATAAAAGCAGTACTGATAAGTATAATTCGGAGGATGAGAAAATCAGTATAAGCCTGTTTTGCCAGAGTTGTGATAATTATTTTTAAGGCACTCTAGTTTTTTAAATAAATACTGTAATAATAATAGTTCAAAGTATGAATAGTTTTTAGTCAGATAACATAAAAAAGACAAGACCCCTCGACGCCCTTTAAACTTTTCCCAATCAAACAGCAAGAACGAAAGAGAACAGGCACCTTTGTTTATATTGCTAGCTGCATTTTAATATTTAATAAATATTTAATTTTAATAAAATGTAAATTCCTCCCGCACTTTATTGGGGCATGTGTGTTCACCTAGAGGTTTCTAGATTTAAATCTAGATTTAAATTCAAAGAGACAGTATCCATAGTCTATGCATGACTTGACGTTTTATTCTGTCCAAAATGACAAGATGTGAACATCAGGAGTGCTGAACACTCTCATGCAGTGTATGTTTCATTCATACTGGAAGCCGGAGGGTGCTCTTGGGCAGAAAGTCCAAAACAGACTCTAACTTACCACGTGCAGGAAATCCCTAAGATGGACAAAATCATCGGGGTATGGCTGTAGCTGAGCTGAATAAAAAGTAGAAACGTTTTTACTGATGAAACGTGAAGACAATAAACACACCATTGCGAAAATATATGGTTTATGTGTGTTTTTCAAGTTACCTCCAGGTAATAAATAAATAAACTATATGAAAATGCAGTACTGATTGACATATCATTTAGTAAGGAAATCTATAAAATATATTTCTTGCATTATTCTGTGATAAAAATGAGGAAAAGGTGTTCGTAGTAGCCTTTTTAAACCAATCATAAAATTATCATTAGGAAAATACAGGACAAAAATATTGTAGCCTCTTGCTGCAGCTAAGGTTACTTCCACAGACAGCAATAAAAACAACAGCTGTGCATGCTCTCTTCACGTCCTTCTTGTAAAATAATAATAATTTAATAATATAAGTAAAAAAGCACACTGCTCCGCTGAGAACTCCACTTACCGGCGGCAGCCGCGGACAATGAAGGCATCTGAAGGTGAGGGATCATCCCGGATGAGTTCATCAGGTGAAAGGTCATTATGTGGATCATTTTATTTACGGCTAAATTATTATTCATTAATTTTGCTAATAGTTACATTGGGCAGGCCTTCACAAAAGGGCGTTTAATTACACAAAAAAAAATTGGCACTTTGGGCATCAAGTGGAAAAGGGGCAGGTGCTCAAGCACCCACCGACCACCAGTTAGTGGTGCCAAGTCTCAATAAGTGAATTATAGAATCATTCATTTAACAGATTCTTTCAAACCGGCTGAATCATTCATAAATGAAGCAAGTGACTGTCTTGATGACGGGGTCATTGAATCATTGACTCACTCACTCATTGATTCGTTCCAAAACGCTGAACCAAACACCACTCTGTGTTGCTGATAGACGTTTGTTTGGAGCTATCCTAAAAAATAGTCTGAAATTTACACAATGTTGTGTATACAAATGGTCAATTATATAAACTTGTTTATTGAACTGTTGTATAAAATAAATATATACATTTTTCAATCATGCAGAAATTGCATGTGTGATATTGTTTAATTATTATAGGTATGGTTATAAACACACAAACAAAACAAGTATGGGGCAATTAATATCTTACATTTTGGGGGCATTTTGCACGAGGTATGACGATATTTTAGGTAAGACTAGATTGCTTATGGTGTTAAAAGTTGGACAAAACAGCACAAGCGCATGAACACAGCACAGTGACAACGCTCGCATGTAAAATGTAAACCTGAAGAAATGGCAAATTCCAAACTCGAGCACAAAAAATATTATAGTGTACACACATCAACAGGCTGCTAGGACAAATAACAAAACCGCGAGTCCTATAGAATTACAACTAATCAATCCCACATGTGTGAGTAGCTAATATGCGCGTGCAGAACTAAACACACGCGCGAGCTGAACCTTATACACATTTATACTCACAATAATAATGATAAATGCTGACCAATACTTAATTATTAAACTTTTTTAATGAAAATAACGTTTTAGTAAAATAAGCTAAATGTATTTTTTTGTCATATGACATAGCTATGCATGAATATACACTAGCTAGACAAATGCAGCCAATGTGAATACATACATTTTCAGTCAAGCAATTAATTAATTAATGCATGAATTAATTAAAATAATTATATTTTATTTGCTGACAACAATAGGAAACATGAATAAATGAGTAAAAGAATGAATAAAAGTAACCATCACAATAAATGCATACACTGGGGGCAATCGTGGCCTAATGGTTAGAGAGATTTGTAACCCAAAGGTTGTGGGCTCGAGTCTCAGTCCCGGCAGGGATTGTAGGTGGGGGGAGTGAACGACCAGCACTCTCTTCCACTCTCAAAACCACGACTGAGGTGAGACCCTTGAGCAAGGCACAGAACCCCCATCTGCTCCCCCGGTGCCGCAGCAAAAATGGCTGCCCACTGCTCTAGGTGTGTGTGTGTTCACTATTCACTGCTGTGTGTGTGCACTTTGATGGGTTAAATGCAGAGCACAAATTCCATTTTTGGAATGAGAGTCTCAAGAATGGGACAACTTACTTGGCTACACGTTTTTCACTTTCACTTTCATATACAAATCAACAACACATGAAACAAAGCTTTATTCAAACTTATTGTTCTAACAATAATGTATTTACAACCTACTGCCATCTCAACGCAGCTGTCAATTCTGTAGCTTTATTTCGATGAAGTAGCTGACCACCTTCACCTGTCCACTTTGCCGTCCATCACGTTTCTCATTGCTGCAGTCAGATTGAAATTTGAACATATATGGGAAAGGGACATTGAGGCTATCCTAGCCTGAGAACACCCATCTGCCTCATCAGCCCATACAGAGAGCCTGTACAGAACCCTGTGCAGGCTTGTTTCAAAAACAAGCTCTCCTGTGCACTAAGCATAGTAGAATGAGCCTTTGGCATGCTGAAAACACGCTGGCGCTGTTTTCTAAGGCCTTAGAGGTGAGCCCTACCTTTTGTGACCGAGGTTGTTGCGTGCTGCGCTGTGCTTCACAATCTCGCTTTTATCAATGGGGACACCGTTGAACCAGAGGATGAGGAAGACCATGATGATGGCCCATTGAACCCAACAACCTTGAGGCAAGAGTGTGGGGGTGTGGGGGAGTCGTGGCCTAATGGTTAGAGCGTCGGACTTGTAGCCTGAAATTTGTGGGTTCAAGTCTCAGGTCCAGCAGGAATTGACGGTGTGGGGTGAGTGAATAACCAGCGCTCTCTTCCACCCTCAATACCACAACTGAGGTGAGACCCTTGAGCAAGGCACCGAACCCCCAACTGCTCCCTGGGCGCCGCAGCAATATGGCTGCTCACTGCTCCGCGTGTGTGTTCATGATATGTGTGTGTGTGCACTTGAATGGGTTAAATGCAGAGCACAAATTCCGAGTATGGGTCACCATATCTGGCCACACGTCACTTCACAATTTTTTATTTTATTTAAATTATTAAACCACTGAAGTGGTAAGCAGAAGGTTGCTGGTTCGATCTCCACAGCCATCACCACCAGTGTGTCCTTGAGCAAGGCACTTTACTCCAGGTTGTGCCAGGGGTAATTGATTGGGTGATTGGGGGTCCATGTAATAAGATCACTGTAAGTTGCTTTGGATAAAAGGGACAGTTAAAGTCATTGTCCAGCTCAGTTCAGCTCTCTTCCAATAGTATCTGTGCAGTCAAGTCAACAGTGTTCCGAGAAATTGTGTCCCCAACAAAGCAAGCCAAAGGCGACAGTGACAAGGAACCAAAACACCATCGGTGACAGAAATGGAGAAAAAAAAAACATGGGAGAAACCAGGCTCAGTCGGGGGGCCAGTTCTCCTCTGGCCAGACGAAACCAGCATGGTGTGGTTTAATTCCAGGCTATAAAGCACATCAGATTGAGCAGAGGACTTGTGCCGATGGCCGACGAGGTCTTTACAGGGGATCTGTCTCTAGGGTTCATCAAGTTGGTCTCCGCTGACATTCAGGGCAGAGGTCGTCTCTAGGTGCTGATCCACCGTCTAGTCTGGATACAGACTGGATCCAAGTGACTGCAGTGACCATCTGATCTGGATAAGGACTGGATCTGGGTGGCTACGGTGACCTCAGAATTGAATAAAACAGACTAATATGAGTGTAGATGCCATTCTTCTTATGATGTAACAAGTACATTGGGTGTTATGGGAGGTGTTCCCGGTTCCAGTTGACTTAATTAATGCAGCCTAACAATCCTTTAATGGGTTTGAATTATAGAAAAGTGATAGTGTGTTATGTGTATGCCAGGTTAAAGAGATGGGTCTTTAATCTAGGTTTAAACTGACAGAGTGTGTCTGCCTCCTGAACAATGCTAGGTAGATTGTTCCAGAGATTGGGTGCTAAACAGGAAAAGGGTCTGCCGCCTGCATTTGATTTTGATGTAGGTATTATCAAATGGCCAGAGTTTTGAGATTGCAGCATCTGTGAAGGATTATAATGTTGAGAGCATAGGTCATAATTTTGATATATTTTTAAGATGGAAAAATGTGGTTTTACAAATACATGACTTTCAAAGGAAAGGTTGCTATCAAATAGCACACCTAGGTTCCTAACTGATGACGAAGAATTGACAGCACAGCCATCAAGTGTTAAACAGTGTTCTAGATTATTACATACAGAGGTTTTTGGTCCGATAATTAACACCTCTGTTTTTTCAGAATTTAGCAGTAGGAAATTACTAGTCCACCAGTTTTTTATAGCAGCTATGCATTCTGTTAGTTTTGCAAAGTAGTATGTTTCGTCAGGCCGCAAAGAAATATAGAGCTAGTATCTTCAGCATAACAGTGAAAGCTAACACCATGTTTCCTGATGATATGTCCCAAGGGTAGCATGCAAATCGTGAAAAGCAACGGTCCTAGTACTGAGCCTAGGGTACTCCATGTGAATGATATGATACTACTTCATTCACTGCTACAAATTGATTACGTCAGATAAGTATGATTTGAACCATGCCAATGCAATTCCACTAATGCCAACATCATTTTTTTGTCTATTCAAAAGAATGTTGTTGTCGATAGTGTTGAATGCAGAGCTAAGATCCAGTAGCACTAAAAGAGAGATACAACCACGATCGGATGATAAGAGCAGGTCATTTGTAACTCTGATGAGAGCAGTCTCAGTACTATGATATGGTCTAAATCCTGATTGGAAATCCTCACAGATACCATTTTTCTCTAAGAAATTACATAGTTGTGAGGAGACTACCTTTTCTAGTATTTCGACAGAAAAGGGAGATTTGAGATCGGTTTGTAATTAAATAATTATCCAGGATCGAATTGTGTTATTTCAATGAGAGGCTTAATAAGGCTTAATAAGAGGTTTTTGTGACATATCCTAATGACAATGATGAATTAATGATATTCAGAAGAGGATCTATGACGTTCGTTGCGCCACACTCGCTAACGTCACCAATGTAAGTCAGCAACTGCTATGGATACAGATAGTATTGCCAGATCATATTAGACAGACAGTATTACTTATATTGCAGATAGTATTAGACATCATGAGAACCAAAGATAGACTGATCATAAAGAGGAACGCAAAAAAGATTATTCAATAAACTTTATTCAGTTATTTTATCACTCATGCTTCCTACTCTTTCTCTATTTGAATCTCTTGTAAAAGTAGATGAGTTAAAATGCCAAGGTGTTAACTGCTTTGAATATCAGACCAATATCTGGTACATCCTGACAGAGAGAGAGAGATCTAGTAAAGCCTAGATCTAACATATTTGATTTATTAACCTTTCACATGTTACACTGATAAACATATTTATAATTTGGCCATGCAATTGTATCTACTTTAAAAGAATGCTAAAGTCTTAATGTAACCAAGGTTCCTCAAGTTGAATGCCCTTTGAAAGAAGAACTTTTAGCACTGCTTCAAACTGGTATTAAATTCAAAGTCAGAACTATGCAAAATTGTATAGTTGTATGGTGCAAAAATCATAATTGTCAATTCATATCTGTCATGTAACAGGCATATTACAGCTAATCGTGGTCAAGTCATTTCATGTATATTTTATTCCCAAAGTATTCAGAAAACATTAAATTAATAAAAACTTATACAGCAACTGTAACAACTGACTTGTTTTGAATGCTTTAATTCTGCAATAATACCAGAACAATAACAATAACATTTAGCAATGCATAACAAGGCTTTATGCCTCAAACATGTACAAAGTCAGTAAGAAACTATTCTAAAATAAATGTACTAATAATGCATGACTTCACAAATCTGTTGAAAATGTCAAAATGGATGGCTTGTAACATGACTGTTTTGAAAGAGTCACAGTTCCAAATGAAACTTCTAGATTCATATCACCTCATAAGGGATGAAGTATGAATAGTAGGCTCACGGGTCATCTCAGCAACTATTTGTACATCATCAGCCTCACAATTCTGAAATAAAAAGTATCTGCAGCATAAAACAAATGAAAAGTACCTGGTCTCCAATGTGTGCATGTTATTAGATAAATCATCAGCTGAATGCGTGCCATCGCAGGACTTGACACACAAGACAACCTCTGCTGTGACAGCTCTTTCATGTCCTCAATAAACAAAAACAAAAGAAACTGCTTGAAAAATATAGAAAACTATATTTTCATTCACCTCTATTTACAACGTCTCAACAGTCAAAATCTGACTTTTAAAGTTTCACAATGAGTTTATGGGCCTAATATCTTAATATGGTATGTTATCCATGTGAATAAAGATTATTTATTAAATAAACATAAGAATCGATCAATATTAAATCATAACACAGTCTTATTGGTCATGTTAGCGAGTGTGGCTCAACGAACGCGTTAACGTCTTAACTTAAGTAAACACAAAAATTAAACAATAAACCTTTACTAGGCTTTTAACTTAAATGATCACCTGCACACACCTCTGCTTAACCATGACTTGAACTGTGGTCTCACGTTGATGATGTAACTTCCAGTTAGGCTCACCCAGGTGTATTTGGAGCTAGAACTAGTAAATGTGCGTTCACGCCATATCGGAATTACCATGATTACGAGATACCAACTTGTAAAAAGCGCTCACGTCCTCGTAGAACTCATAATTACAACTTGTGAACTGGGAATTTTCTGAGATCTACAACTTGTACCTTTTGACCATCATTAGGTGCTATGTTTAGGCATTGATAGTGCATTAGTTCTGAGTCCGAGTCCAAGGGTGTGAACAGCTCCAAGTAGAACGTCACGTATTGTCATCTCAAAATCACAGAAATTACAACATGGTGTGATTGCAGCATAGCTCTCTCCCTGTGTCTCAATGTTCATACTATGTGAGATTAGAATAAGTGTGTCCCAAAGCATAGTATGTTGAAAAGAGTATGCCATGGTCTACTATTTCAGGTAGCTTTTTAAAGTGTGGATCCTTGCACACTCTATTGGCTAATATTGCCCACAATACATTGCGCTTTGGCGAAGGATTCAGTTCAGAAATACAAAAAAATCTACCTAGCGTTGTTCGGGAGGCAGACACATTCTGACAATTTAAATCTAGATTAAAGAACCACCTCTTTAACCTGGCATACACATAACACACTAACACATTTCTATTATTCAAATCCATTAAAGGATTGTTAGGCTGCATTAATTAGGTCAACCGGAACCGGGAACACTTCCCATAACACCCGGTGTACTCGTTACATCATAAGAAGAATGGCATTTATGCTAATATTAATCTCTTTGATTCTTATTCCGAGGTCACCATAGCCACCTAGATCCAGTCCATATCCAGACCAGATGGTGGATCAGCACCTAGAGACGACCTCTACAGCCCCGAATGTCAGTGGAGACCATGTCAACTAGATGAGCCCTAGAGACAGATCCCCTGTGAAGACCTTGTCGGCCATCGGAACCAGATGAGTCCTCTGCACAGTACCTCTACAGCCCTGAATGTCAGCGGAGACCATGTCAACTAGATGAGCCCTAGAGACAGATCCCCTGTGAAGACCTTGTCGGCCATCGGAACCAGATGAGTCCTCTGCACAGTCTGACCTGTGGTGCAGCTTGGAATGAAACCACACCATGCTAGTTTTGTCTGGCCAGAGGAGAACTGGCCCCCCGACTGAGCCTGGTTTCTCCCAAGGTTTTTTCTCCATTTCTGTCACCGATGGAGTTTTGGTTCCTTGCCACTGTTGCCGTTGGATTGCTTAGTTGGGGACACTTGACTGATTGCACAGACACTATTGGAAGAGAGCTGAACTGGATGATGACATCACTGAATCATCAATGAACTGACTTTAACTTGAAAAAGTACTGTTTTCTATTGTCCTCTTGTATTATTGACAAACAATTTTCCTGTTTGCCAATGTAAAGCTGCTTTGACACAATCAGTATTTTATAAAGTGCTATACAAATAAAGATGACTTGACTTGACAAACACAAATAAAAACGAATAAAAAGCATTAAAAAAACTACAACCACGGTGGATGTGCGTGACCGACTGTTAAGAGGTTTAGATAAAGGGGTTGTTTGAGTTACTAATAATCAACATTTAGCCTGGTAAAAATATTTATTTAATGTTATCTGTTATTTTTCATCTGCAACAACGTGAACTTTTATAAATATCCATTTGGCCATTAACTATTAAATGCGTCATTAAGCAAAAAAATATGAGCAGAGTTTACATTACAAAACGTCGTTTTATTTTAATTTTAGTAAAGCACCTTTAATATAAAGGGCCTTTAATATGCAGACTAATGCAGTTATGAGAGAGAGAGCAAGAGAGAGAGAGAGAGAGAGAGAGAGAGAGAGAGAGAGAGAGAGAGAGAGAGAGAGAGCAATTAAGCATGTGCGAATTACCAGAGTACTGCATGTTCATCTCTCAGCATTTTTTGGCAGTAGCATTTCTACAGCGAATCTGTAAGTTTAACTTCCTCAAAAACAGCGACATTACTACATAGCTACTGAGAAATGTCATGTAGCTTTCAGTTGCAAAACTATTTTACTGATCAAGTTGCCGGTGTTCTGACAAATAATGCTACCTATCAGAACACCGGCGATGCAGTGTTGCCAGATATTGATATTAAAATAAACAAAAAACTCAAAATAAACCTAAAATTTTTCCAATCTTTTGCAAATAAGACAATATAAAGATATATCTGACTCTAAACTGCAACTTCCTACTTTATTAACTTTCTAAAGTGTTCAATTAAGTGGAAAAGACAAGTCCAAAAACGCTTATAATAGCTGGATCTGGCAACACTGAGGCTGCGCCTGCGCCCTCACTCACAATTCTCTCAAGTCTTGTTCACTCCGCCAGCGTCTCGCAGCGATCATTTTCATGCAATGCAACTTATCCGTGTGTCATAAAGTGCTCATAAAAAATAAGGTAGAGATGGTACAAGAATAGAACTGCCATCTAGATACAAGTATGTACCTTCAATACCACGACTGAGGTGCCCTTGAGCAAGGCACTGAACCCCCAACTGCTCCCCGGGCGCCGCAGCATAAATGGCTGCCCACTGCTCCGGGTGTGTGTTCACAGTGTGTGCGTGTGTTCACTGCTGTGTGTGTGCACTTTGGATGGGTTAAATGCAGAGCACTAATTCCGAGTATGGGTCACCATACTTGGCCACGTCACATCACTTTTTTTTTTTAAGTATACATACAGTAGGCTACAGTAACTGAGTGTCAATTTAGAATAAAAAAAGTATTAATTTGTCATACAATTACTATGCGGCCCCTCACTTATATTCAAAAACTTGATGTGGCCCTCGAGTCAAAAAGTCTGCCCACCCTGTATACCTTTTCTTCACCAAAAAAGTACATACTTAAAGGGCGTAGTATAAGTAGGCACATTGGGACGCAGCATCTGTCTTCGTCCTCGTCAGGACTCAGGAGAGCGTCAGAGTCAACAGCCAGTCCAAAGACTAGCAGTTAATCAATACAGCATTGATCATGGCCAGCAGCCAATGGCATTTGTTAACACAGCAAGCATATGGGCCCCACCCCCTGACTGTCAAACCGTCGTGTGCTTGAAGGGTTCAGCTCGCGCATGTTCAGATTCTGCGCGCTTGCGGATATTACTCGCACGTGTGGGATCTGCCAGGACTTGCAATTTTGTTGTTTGTCCTCGCAGTTTGTTTGTGTACACAATTAAATTTTTTGTGTGTGTGTTCGAGTGTGGAATTTGCCATTTCACATTTTACGTGCGAGCTTCTGTGCGCACAGTAGGCCTGTAATTCGCTTGCGCTGTTTTGTCCAACTTTTAACGCCAATGCAATGCTGCTTGCTAAGTTGGAATGCTGGCTGTATTGAGATGTTTTATTAGTGGTTAATTTAACAGCAGTGACAAACAGTGCCGAAGTTTAGGGCAAACGCGGTCGATACCTGCTGTCACCAATGAAGGCAGGTCCGAAAGGAAAGCTACAGGACGAGGGGACTTGGATGCTGCTCCGCGGAGTGAGCGCCGCGCGATTTGCGTGCCTTAACTGCGGTAATTTCGAGGAGAGATAGGGGCAGGGAGGGGCCGGGCAATTATAACCTTAATGCAGCTGCAGCTGATGCCACGAGCCAAATTTTAATAAATACATACAAAAATAAACATTATCTTGCAAAAAGAGCACCTATCAGAGGCCAAAAGGGCAGGTGCTTGAACAACACTGTGGGTCTATCTGAGCACGTGCTTTGCGATATGGTTCATTTTAGTTGGCTATAGGCAAAGTCAAAATTCGAAATAATGTTCCATCCCTATAAATATAGGCCTACACCCAGTTTTCCCCTCACACATTGTAATTTTATGCGTTTAAATGCCTGCTGAAGATGAAGAAACGTTTCTGATGCAACACTCTCACTGCAAATCGTAACTGGTGTAGCATAGGTTTTGGCTAATTCTTGTAAATTATCTTATGCCCCAGTGAGGAATAAGCTTAGGGGTGGACCTTTTTTATTATTATTTTTATATAAATATTGTACGAATTCATATGAAAACGCCAACTCTGTATCTGATTCAAGTATTTGATCAAAAAAAAAAACTATAAAATAAAAAAAATTGCCGAATATCCATGTTTTCTGTCAATGCTTACTGTTACAACGATAAGGTTCTAACGACAGCACTTTTTGTGACATTATAGTAATATCAATCACTTTGCTATTTGTACATCATATTTTAAATTTCACTTTTTAATGAACATTTTTATATTGTTTTGTATTTATCGCATATTTAATCAGTTGGTGGCACCCTTGCAGTACCGCTACTGACCCTCTAGATGTCGCGAACACCTCGTTAAATTCACTGACTGTGTCTATTTTTCAGGTCTCCCTGAGAAACATTAAAGGTGGCTGAAGGTGATTGATATTACCCTGTGATGAACAATAAACGACAAATTCTGTAATAAATTATTATTGTGTTTTATAAATGGTGAAGCTTCTTTTTTCACATTTCAGTGAAGTGAAATCTACATTTATACTTTCAATAAGCCTTGAAGTTAAAATAAGAAAACACTAAATAGAAATAGCATGTAAGAGGTTATAAAGTTATAAGAGGTTATTATACAACAACATGTATTACCTCACTAATGCAAGAGTCAAGATGCTGGTGATGAAAAGTTGATTTGTGTCCATTTTCCACAAAACATTTTTGTTGGTTTGTAGATTTAAGTAAATATAATAAATCTATAATATCTAGGCTATATCTAATAAAAATATTTTTATCCTTTATTTTGTAATTTATATTTATACTTGCAAATCGTAATTATACAGCATGCTCAGTCAGCTACCCTGTGACCTGTCTCTTACGTAAGCTCCAACATGACTGTAGGCTACCACTTGTTGTCAAGTTGTCATATTTCAATAGGCTGGTATTATATGCCATCTTATAATGTTAGATTAGTTCTAAAGTACAGTTCAATTTGTTTAGCCTTTTTTTCTTTTCTGAGAATGGCCTCATCTTTCTGCATTTACTGTCAGAATATGAGCTGTTTGAAACCTTCTGGGTTTCAAACAGCTCATATTCTGACAGTAAACTATGTCTGCTTGGGTTCTCTAATGGCCAGTCCCTCTCTGGATGCCCAACAATTATTACAGTATATAGAAAGAAGAGTCGTATCATCCCTTTTTCCACAAAATATTTTACTTGGCATCTTGTGAATGTAGAAGAACACATATTTTATATTTCTTGTATATTCACACTTTTTGTTTTATGTGTGTCATTATTCAAGCATGGAATAACTACATGTGAAATACATGGAAAAATTCACGTATTTTCATAACAGACATTGTTTATATATATATAAACTATGTTTCAGAGACTCCGTTAACAACCTTTCTGCAACTACTCATTCGTTCACTAGAGGGAGTAAATGACTGAGATCGTTACAGAGATTAATTTCAAGAGTTTCATTCATGCTTTGTCCCTATTACTTTCAATGTTTCAATGCACAATTGTTTGTAGATTGTAGACTGTAGCAAAGCAACCCCCTCAACACGTTTGCTTAGCTATCTATATGGGGTATTTATAGAAGTATATTGCTTTATATACAGTTAGTCTAATTACATTTGGACAAATTTGATAATTTACTTTATTATTTTATTTTATTATTTTTTAAGGTTGACAAATTTTAAATCGGAAATTTGTTAGATTTAGTTCATTTCTGGGTAAAAATAAATAAATAGCCTATTAAGTAGACTCTCTCTCTCTATCTCTCTCTCTCTCTCTCTCTCTCTCTCACACGCACACACACACACACACACACACAAACACAAACACACACACGTTGGTAGGCCTATATGGTTTACGGGGACTCTCCATAGTCGTAATGGTTTACTGTACAAACTGTATTTTCTATCCCCTTTACCCTAACCCTATAAACCTACCCATCACAGAAAACGTTCTGCATGTTTAGATTTTAAAAATAAATTAATTAATTAATTAATTAGGCCTAAGTGTCCTCATAAGCCATGTTTACGTTATAAAAGCTGTCATTATACACCTGGACTTTTCCACTGCATCGCAAGGCCACTTCTTGTCTGGCCATTTAGCATAGGACTACACCTATGATTCCTGATCAACCTAGTTTTGAAACCTCATCAATTCCTACGTAAACCTTACCAAGGATACATGACTTAAAACCGTTTACGAAAGGCTCGAAATCTCGTGCAATTTCTGCGTTAGAAGCTTAGTTCTCCATTTCTATACGTCGTGCGGTGTGCAATGAATTATGCTTAGTTATTTAGCAAGAGGTTGGTTCTGTTCTCAAAAGTTAGAAAATTGTTTTCGGCCTCCGATTAAGTATTAAAAGTAGTACTTAAGGAGCATTTGCTTATGGATTAAAGTAACAGTGAACTTTTAATAGTGGGCTTAAATAGCATAACACCAATGCAGGATGTGCACAAAACAACGATTTGATGTTTCAAATAAGTGAAGATGATTCATGTCTTATTTTTGAAAAAATATGGATATTATTTGCGATATAGGTACTGTTCTACGGGCTCAAGTCAAATAACACGACGCCCCGGTTGCGACCTAATGTAGAGTAGCCTAAACCAGGAACGTGTCATTGCATCATGACACATAGACAAGCTTACCTTGGTTACCATTACAGGCGCTCATTTCCTTTATTTCGACATTTTATTAATGAAAATCAGTTATTGCCTAAATAACGCCGAGTTGACTGTTTCCATGTATTTCCGATGAATAATAGGATTAGGCTTAAGCTAGATAGAATTTTACGTGTTATTTCCTTTTTATGTGTTATTCTTTTATGTGTTTATTTCTTGTCTGCTAAAATCAAACAATAGGCTAGGCTATTCGCTTTTATTAAAATATAGTAATCTACTGGCATAGCTACGTCGTTTAATGTCACACACACACACACACATATAATATTTAATATAATATTAAAAATGTTTCCCAAGGACGTTATTACTAACACCATACGTTGCAAATATTTATGAACGAGCTGTCCTGTAGAGAAACTTGAAGAATCATTCTATAATATTTATTATTTTTTCATGATAATGCGTGATTTATCTATAGCTATCCGTGATAAAACGTGATTTATGTATTTGTATCGTTGTTCGTTTATTAATGTTTATTCCTATTCATTATTTTATAGACTAAGGAAGTCAAGAATCTTTAGCTATCTAGTTCTTGTATTCAGGTCAGCAGCGCTTCATTTTGATCAGGTTACTGAAGCCCAAAATATAAAAAATTTTGTCCGAATTATACAAACAGGAATGTAATATTAACACATAGCTCTATATTTGGTGAATTTTTTAGGTTTAGTCTTTCCAACGAATTCTACTTAAATTGTCTTGAGTCAAGCTCAAAACAATTACTTTTTAACTAATGAATAATCATTTTAAAAAATCTTGTAAATGAAAAAAAAAAAATTTAAGCTGTCTACAATAAAATTGTTTTAAAGAGAAAAAACAACGAAGAAATGAAAGTCGTTTTTCAGTATTTTTTTAACCTGTACAGCATATAGCCAATACTCTTGATGTATGTCTCTATAGTTTAGAGCAACAACTTTGAATAGTAACAATATTAAATATAACAAGAGACATTTCATTTTTTTATTTTTAAATAATTCCTATTATTTATTTTCACGACACATAACAAGCCTCTCAAAAATGCAGCTCTGTGGAAAGTCAGTGCAAAAAAACTTTTGCAGTTGGGAGCAGACCCAGTTTAAAAAAATAAGAGCGATGAGAGAGGTAGTGAAGGAGACTGGTGATGGAATGCAACTAACGCAAAATTGCAAGACTATTAAACGTCATCTCCTCGTAAACAAGCTTTCCAGCATTAACTCAGCGTATAAGATTGCATTTATAGCGTATTAACCTCAATACTGATTTAGCTTTTCTTTACATCTTTTGCCCGAAGTTTTTACTACCTGTCCGACTCTCTTACATTATACATAGACTCTAGCATACGTAGGCTAATATATACAGCGTTATAGTCTTGTTGAGTTCTAAGAAGGACACAAACAACTTTAGTCTATTTTGCTTAATTCTCTGGGGATACAATTTTTTTTAAATACTACAGCAACAAACTAATGAACCTTTTCATGAAACCTTTTCAAAATAATTGCTACCACCTAAAAATAAGTAATTAGCGTGAGACAGGGCTGTTGAAAACTATGTGATCCTGCGTAGGCTACACTAAAGCACACTAAAAATAATTAAGTACCAGATCAAATAGGCTACTGTAAACGTGTAGATTTATGAAAGTAAAATACTAACACTGTAAAAAATAATGTGCCGCAATAGATGAAAAATAACATCAGCTCCTTTTTAGATAACTGGTTATAGGTATAGGTATTTCACGATATCACTCACAAGCTGCAGCATAGAGAACCCACTACTTAATCTCTTATTGAGTAATAGCTAATAATATCAAAAGTAAAAATTATATATATTGGCCGAGATACAACTATTTGAAAATCTGGAATCTGGGGGTGCAAATATTCTAGTCTAAATATTGAGAAAATCACCTTTAAAGTTGTGCAAATGAAGTCCTTAGCAATGCATATTACTAATCCAAAATAGCTAAATATAACCGGTCACATGCCCTACTGTAACATGGACTACATCATTCACTGTTATAACTCCAAAAGCTTATTATTTTCACAAGCTTAATTTTAAGATTGAATCAAGATCACTGTAAAACTATTTTGAACTTTCGGTACCACAACGTGACCAGATGCAGGTCATTTTAGTAAACAGGGTCTCCGATTAAATAAGGACACCTGTTCAACAAACCATTGCACAGCATGCACAACAAAACCATTCAAGCATTTTCTTTGCTCAGTAAATGCATCTTATTTTATTGTTAAGGGTATATGAAACTATGATGAGTTTGGAGTTTATTGATCCCAAAGGTTACATGCAGTCGTGTATGTATATATGTGTGTGTGTGTGTGTGTGTGTGTGAGACCCTGGACCACAAAACCAGTCTTAAGTGTCAATTTTTCGAAATTGAGATTTATACAACATCTGAAAGCTGAATAGATAAGCTTTCCATTGATGTATGGTTTATTAGGATAGGACAATATTTGGCCGAGATACAACTATTTGAAAATCTGGAATCTGGGGGTGCAAATATTCTAGTCTAAATATTGAGAAAATCACCTTTAAAGTTGTGCAAATGAAGTCCTTAGCAATGCATATTACTAATCCAAAATAAAGTTTTTATATATTTATGGTAGGAAATTTACAAAATATCTTCATGGAACATGATCTTTACTTAATATTCTAATGATTTTTGGCATAAAAGAAAAATCGATAATTTTGACCCATACAATGTATTTTTGTCTATTGTTACAAACATACCCGTGCAACTTTTGTGGTCCAGGGTCACATATGGGACAACAACAGTTTAAAAATAAGCCCAATTATTATTTAGCCTCATTGGCGGGTTAGTTTTAAATAATAATAAAGGTAATTACTTATCCATTTATCTCAAAGTTTAGTCGATGTCCTATAGGAATAAAATTATCTCACTGTGTTGAGAAAGAATTGCAACATTCTGGTCAGTAGGTCTAATGTTGTGCTCTGTAACTAGCATTGTGCGGCGTTACAATATGTATTTGTAATTACAGATAGGCCTACTATGGAGCAGTGAATATCAGACTAGCTAGAACCGCATGTGAAACTGTGAAGTTTCTGAACATTAAAAAGAAAAAAGGAAAAAAACACACCATCGCTTGTGTTTGTGGTCGAAGATTTTGCATAACAAACTAAGCATTAGCGAAATAAATAAATACATATTCATCTTTGCTCAGTAAATGCATCTTATTTTATTGTTAAGGGTATATGAAACTATGATGAGTTTGGAGTTTATTGTTTATTGATCCCAAAGGTTACATGCAGACGCTTTCCAAAAGTAGAATACAAATGAAAATGAAGAGATGCCCCACAGTCCTACAAAAATGCTGTGTTGATATTAAAACATTGCATTAAACGAAATCCCATTAAAATCAAACGATGTATGGCCTTTTTTAAAGAATAAACAAGAAAGCAAGACAGCGTTTAGGTCTACTCAGGAAACTAATCAATTTTTAGCATCGACAGGAGGGTCCTAACCATTGTTTATTTTTTTTAATTTAATTTAATTTTTTTTGTTATGTGATATGTGAATGTATAGTATTATCTGTTAGTATGTATTTTCTATGCCAGTGTCAAAGATGAATTTCTGTTCAGGAAATCTGGACAGACAATAAAGTTAAACTAAACTAAACTAAACTAAATGTAAACAAACGGAATATGCGACTGAAAAGTCCTGGGTCAATTGCGATCTAAAATAATAACGATATCAAATAATGTTGATATCAACAATTAAGACGTTTATTAGCGTGTTTATTAACAATACATCATGGCATTACATTCTAAAAAAATACCTCTATCAAGGCCCTCCATATCAGCTTTGCAAGTAGGTCAGGCGACAAACATCCACAACTCTCTTTGTCCGTTCCTTGTCTCATTTGTTTTTGTTTAATAAGTGTCTGGAGATGTTTTACTCTAAACGTTCATGTACAAGCGTCCTTTGGAAAGGGTCCACATGTTTAAGGGCCAAGGTCGACCAAGTTTGATGACATAGGGTTCAGTATAGTGTCGTGTAATGAATGGTGGTGATGCACGGAATCTGCACTTGGCACTGGGATGGCGCTGGGACCGGGTGGAGGTGCAAGGCCGTGAAGGGACTGAAGCCCGGAGTTTGACGTGAGGAGCAAGGCTGGGCTTGACAAGGTGTGATCTGGGGTACCAGACGGCGTTTTTTCGTCGTCCGAGCTTCCTAAAATAGTCTTATTTCCATTCATGGAAGACATTAATGGATTGTGACTGTTTGTGTTCGAGTTCTCATTATTCTCCCTGTGAAAATAATAATTTAGAGTTAGGGTTAGGGCAACATCCGACAACTTTAGTATTCAAAACTCTTAATGAGCTTATTATTAAAAATTCACTCTGATGTAAAACCATGACATTACAGAATTAACTGATAAACTAAAAAACTAACAAAAAAAAACAAACAAACAAATAAATACTGACTTATAAAACACTTTCTTCTGCTAATAATAATAATAATAATAATAATAGGCTAATAATAATAATGTTATTATTCGAATATGATTCGTATATTTATATACGTATAATAAACAACAACAATTAATATTATTAGGCTATCATTTGAAGACAACAGGTTGGTTCTGTAGGTCTGAAATATTTATATTAGAAATACTTTGTTAGAAAATACTATAAAAAGCAAATTAAAATAAATAATTAATGACAAAATATGTCTGTACCCATGAATTGATCTATACAACAGAGAATCACACTACTAACATAGGCTACTAACTAACATGTAAATATAAGGCATATACAGATATCAACCGTGTGTGTGTGTGTGTGTGTGTGTGTGTACATTTGTGTCTGTATGAATCATTCGTCCTATTGCACTTTCTAATTCGTGTCTATACTAATAATTTACATTAAAGAACGTTCAATCATTAGAATACTAATTATAGGCCCTAATTATTCACATGGTTTGAAAATTAATCGTCTGGGTTAAGAACAGTGTCACCTACTGATTTATCTAAATTCTCAATCACAACATGTCAAGTAAAGGTTCTTTCATGAAGTATTAATTAAGTAGCCAATAATGTATCGGGAAATGTACGTGCTAGTTTGATGGTTTACACTGTGGTTTCAACTTGACTACCTCGCCTGCGGGTGAAACAAGACACCCGTTTAAGGAGTATGCAACTGCACACATTCTAAACAAGAATGCACTTACAGATAACTCTTACAATTCGAAAAACTTTCCTATTAATTATCAATTAACTATTTCCCCTAAACTTATATTACACCATAATACACATAGCACGCTTTATGTCATTTTTTAGAAAAGGACATTAAAAACTACCCCGTTTAAGAAAAGTAGGCATATTGTTTAAAATAACATTAATAAATATATGCATATAAAATGACCTTAACAGAATTGGAGAAAGGATGGCATTTGTAGTTACTGTCTGGCCATCCATCTGTGGGAATTTTATTTAATTTTTCTTTTAAGATGGTTATACTGACCGCTGACTTAATGTACATTACACGGCGTGAATGAACACATTCCATGTAAAGAAAGTGTCCCAATTACTTTTAAACATGTAATCAAAACTGTTATTAGATACAAACTAGTTCATAACATACTAGACCCGTACCTTTCCTTAGCCTCCGCTGCTCGGTCGCGTTGACGTCTGTTTTTAAACCAGTTACTGACTTGTGTTGTTGTTAGCCCCGTTGCCTCTGCTAGTTCCCTCTTCTCCCGCGGGGAAGGGTATGGGTTATGGGTGTACCATTCCCGCAGCACGCCCCTGCTCTTTTCTTTAAAGCAGTAACTTGTCTCCTCGCCGTCCCAAATGGAGCGGGGTAGCGGAAACTTTCTTCGGACGCGGTACTTCCCAACAGCCCCAAGAGGGCGGCCCCGGAGCTTCTCAGCCTCGATATAATGCGCTTTGAGCCACAGCTGCTGCAACTTCGGATGGTTGTGCGGAGAGAACTGGTGGCTCTCGAGAATCTTATAAAGTTCTCTGAAATTTCCCCTATGAAAAGCGACCACAGCTTTTGCTTTGAGCACACTCTCGTTCTTGTGGAGATGTTCGCAAGCCGGCAGAGACCACAAGAAGCGCCCGAGACGTTCAATGTTTCCACCCTGCTGAAGGACCTCGCAGACGCACGCCACTTGCTCTTGCGTAAAGCCGAATGTTGGAAGCATAGACATGGTTTGTCACGAATAAACGTTCACTTTTTGTAATTATGTCTGTTTTGACGATGACAGTGAAAGTTCTTCGGCAGATTTTAAGTAAACCCTTTGGGAGACAAAAATTTAGGATGACTCCTTGAGTAGACGAAATCAAATCCCACTCTGGGTGTAGAGAGGCACAAGACATTAGATCCGTTCAAGCAAGCATAATACACCATATATCCATGTACAGCACAAGAGAGAAAGTTGTTCCTCCTGCGCGAGTCTCTCGCCACCTCTTCTATGTCGTTTCAGCATAACGCACTCCCGCAGAAGACCTCGCTCTCTTGTTTTAATAATATTATTCTAAGCTGGCAAGAAAAGCGATTATGTGAACTGTGATTGGTTGGTTATCTGACCCGGGGATGATGAGGATAAGACAATAGTTTTAGTCAAATTATCTGCCATGGTTACGCTGTCATTCAAGGTAACCTGATATGCTTTGAGGTGGCTCCTTGGGCTGGCTGACTGATTATTCCCTTCATTTAGAGCCCGCCCACCGACATCGAAATATAGCCTCGACTTTCCCTGTATATTACATTTTTGCCCGGGGTTTGACAGACACTTCTAGCAACCAAAGAGCGCTGATCTTTGAGGTAGTGAGGTAGCAGCAGTTGAGATGAGAGCGCCAGAGCAAGACTGCGCACCAGACGCTTTCCAAACCAAGGAGCCGGAGTGTGTGTGACCATAAGCAGACAATCCACCTTGCAAACCTTCCACTTTGTAACTTCAAAACTATTTAAGCGTTTGGGAAACTTTATTTTATTAAATGCAATAAAATAAAATAACAATTTGACACAAACATGTTTTTGCAAGCACATTCAGTCTGCCTTTTATTTCCCTGTTCAATTCAGGGTTTATTTAAACGGACCAGTTGTGCTGTGTTATGCATTATTTAGCAGTTGTTGAGGATAAACAAGGGGGTATGTTTCTCCAAGTGCACACGCGTGAAAGTCAGGCATTATGGACCTGAGTGGAACAGGGTTGGAGGGCGTTTTTAAGTAATATAGAGCGGTATTCAAGGATGCACGTTAGAAAGAACAGCGATTGGGTATCATACCACAAAGGGATAGCAAACACTGCGAGGGACGTTTGTACGCCGGTAAGACAACTCAGTTTCATTAAGACTGCTGTTGATAAAAGTTAATCGAAGTAATAACAGTAATATGTTCATCCTTTTACTGAGTTTTACATTTCTCCGTATGTTAGTGGATATATATTCAGAACCAACGCCATAGAACATTCGTTGAAAGTTTACAATGCAAGATACACCTCAGATAGGCTATACACAAGTGAGAGAGGCGCAAGAGGCGCATCTTTTAATGATGCATATTACGCACACCATTATTGGCATATCATCAGTCAGTGTCTGTAGTCTGAACTTTAACTCACCATGTAGTGTCACAGAAACAAAGTTCTGCTTTAATCAGGAACACTCTCTGATTTCAACTGAATGGTAGGCTACTTGTGGCCACAAGGAAGTTCAGCAAAATCGCATCTTACATGAAATAAAAAACCCTGACGCTGTTGAGACATGCCAACCTTGTCATACAGGAGAAGGAACATTGCTTAGTTGAAGGTCTGGTGTCTTTGCAGTTTTTAGATATCCGTACTGCACTGCTTCAGTAAAGGCCTGTGATGTGGCTTGTTAGTGAAGAAGACTTCAGAACTTACATAGCATATTTTTCAAAACACGTCAAAGCATGTAGCAATCTCTGAGGTTAATATCATGGAAAGATTACAATTAAATTTCCCATATACCCCTTTAACTGGCAATTTTGCGTAATATAGTCGCATAAAGTACACTGGGTCGCTTTACATGTGCAAATATACTTCTGAACATAATGAAACAAGTAGACTGTTAATGAATCAAGAAATCTAGAATCTATTGATTTCAACATTTCACAACCACAACAATTATAATTGTAATTATTATTAATTTTATACAAAATATAAAATATATAATTAGCCACATAATTAACATGAGTAGTCCTAAAGTCTACACTCAGATTACAATTACAGAATGGCACATGCTGAATTTTATGCAATCAGTTTAATGTCTTTTGTAGATCTTGTGATATAAATAAGCAAATAATAAGCAAAATAATAATAAATAAAAGCAGAGCTATTAATGGCAACCTCAGAGACGGCCACTGCCCTTAGAAATGGGTTGCACTTTGCTGTAAGTATTTCACATGCTACTTTGATCTCATTACTTCTATGTGTGCTAATCTATGTGGATCATCCCTTTAACACAAACTATACCAATATTTGATTTTCAGGATTGGTGATGACAATATAATATAATATGTTGATCAAGAAAACATACTTTACCAGCTGAAGGCTAAATAGTCAGCTTATTCTGTGATCGTCACAAATCGAGGTATTTTACCAATAGTTTCGATTTGTGACACTGATTAAACTATAACAATGCAGTGAAGCAATGGAAAACACATAGCCTACTGAAAGGATTTTGGATGCTGTGTGTGGTGGGGGTATGTCAGTGACGAGCCAAATCAAGGTACTCGTCTTGCCTTGACACTGTTTGTAAACGGCTTGTTTCCACGGATCATTCTGATCAGAGCTTCGCAAGACCTGCGCTGCTCGTCTGCACGGTGATTATTACAATGCTGATGAATGGGGATCGCGTTTCGTCTAATAGCCGCCCCCTGTTTTGACAACCTCCCACAGCTAACCGGAGAGCACGCAGCCGCGACCTCCACTAATTGGACTGATTATTGCAAGATGTTTTTTCCTCTCTCGAAAGCGCAGGGTGGCTGCAGTGCGCGGCTGCTCCGTGGCTTGCACCACAAGACCTGATGAGTTACATTCTTTCAGACATGTCATGTTTAGCGGGAATAGAAAGAATTAAACCCAGACTTGTTGTGTCAATGTGCGGCTCAGCGGAAGAAAAACAAGACACCCATCCTAATTAAAAACTGAAATGTATTAACGTTTCCGCGCGAATTGATAACCAAGTTGAATGTAATAATAAAACGACCTAGCCTATGTGTGCATAATGCTAGCAATCACGAGACAGGAAGCGCTGTAACACTTTCCATGTACTTCAAAAACACACAAAGATTTTGGAACAATTTACAGGCCTACATTTGACACAGTAAGACACGCTCACACACAATATCTTATTATATTTTTAGAGTTGTATGTATTTGTATTGTATTTGCGACCCATTTTGCTGTTTTGAAAGAAAATGATTCCTATTTGTTTACCTTTTTGAATTAAAATGCTTAAAACGATGTTTTGTATATGGGACATAATTATTTTGAACTTGAATTTGATGAATACAAACAAACAACACTTTGTACATGCTATTAATTTTCGGTTTAGAAATAACATAATTTAAAACTAGATAGGCTAAATATGCCAATTTTATATCAGAGTTTGAAACATATCCCAAAAACACATCGCAACATAAATGCGTTACGACTCTCACCCTCTGCTAAACAAATCAGAACTATCACAATGAATGTACATTTGATTCAGTTGGTAACGAAATTTGTTATATGCTCGGGGTAATTTGCTATTGTAGCCGGATGATTCCGTTTAAAGAGAACGATGATGGCGCCCTTTAGGCAACAAGTACTTTTCTTCAAATGCAAATGCAACAAATGTCACCCATTCTGACTGTCCCCGTACATTTAACTAGCTGAAACTATTAGGAATGGTTCTGTCTATTGGTGCACAACTTATTGTGACGTGCACTGATTTTTGTGCTCCCAGGAGACTGGGGTCGCGGCGGACATGTGGCGAATCTCTGCACAGCAGCAGTAGTTGTCTCTCACGTCTTTCTGTATTCAACTCAAGAATACAGAAATGCAAATTAAAGATTAGCTCAAAATGCTGGCCATATCAATGTTGATTCGTTATAACGATACATGATGGCAATAACAAGCACGTTAGCGGAGAAATAGCCTATGCATTAAAAGTAGGCTACTCAAATCAATAAATATTAAAACCATCTGAAGGTACATGATAAATATCTGAGCATATGCGTGAAATAAACGGCAAGACGTCTAATCAGTAGATGAACCAACCCCCCCCACCCCCCCAAAAAACTCAAACCAGGTAAATTCAAAGCTGAAATTTCACTCGATATTGTAGTATAGCCTATGCATATAATAAAGAATCGAACATTAAAAAAATACCATGTTAGTTTATTTTGCTTTTCAATATTTTAACAAATTTGAAAAAAAAAAAGAAGTAACATTTGTTATTTATAGTTTTACAAAGATTAAAATAAATAGAAAAGTAGCCTATTTGGGAAGGTCACTTGTTGGCCGTGCGTGTACATAAATATCAACTGTCAGCATTTTTTAAAAATATTGTGGTATGAAATATGACAGTTTTAGATTTAATAAATCATACCTGATATCAGCAATTATATAAATGTTAAACATGTTTATCGGTTATTGACTTATCCAGGACCATCACTTTGATTATTACTGTATAACATTCATTTGATTACTATAAAACATTCAACAGAAAATTGTGTAGATTTAGACATATTCTGTGATTTACTACAGATTACATGACTGCATTTATCAAATAAATAAATAAATAATAAAACACCAACAGCTGTATGGAGTAATGCAGAAGGTAGCCTAACATGAATGCCCAGCTAATTCTTTTTCTGTTGTCCTGGATGGTTGGTTTGTTTGTTTTTAATGTTGGTTATTTTTTCAAATGTATTTAATTCAGTTATGATATGTAACTGAATCCAGTAACCAGACCGAGTGTTTTTAAAGCAATCTTACTGTAGAGTTTTTTTTTTTTTACTGTAGAATTTTCTGTAACTATAATAAAGGATTTTGTCTGTTTAGGACATAAACTGCTGCATTTGTAGAATAAATAAGGCAATAAGAAACCACATATTGTAAAGATTATGTTGCAATTGTTTGCAATTTGGGTAGATGTGTATACAAACGGTTATATCACTGGCTCTCTGTACATGACTGATTTAACACAGATTATCAGGTTGAAGAAACACCTGTGTTAGGATTGAACATTTACAATGTGATTGATGTTATTTATATTTTACTACTGCTTCACAACTGCATGATAGCAAGAATATAATCACAGATTCAGCTAATTCACCATCTAAGTGAATGTTCTAAAATATGAATTTAGAACATTCTAAAATATGACTAGTTATTTTAAGTTATACATCCATTTCTCAATACTGTATATGAAGTGGAAACATTATATAACAAATGACTGGAGTATATATGTAATAAAATGGTGAACTATATTTATTAGCAAAGTGTATTGAATAGAACTCATTTTGACTTTGAAGAATATTGCATTACTTTTGATTTTTTCCCTTGTTTCTCACTTCTTCAGGTCAGCATTACTTTCTATCAACACCAAGGTAATTTAAAGTAAGAAAGTTTAGATTGCTGGGGGGTATTGCTGCACTTGTAGACAAAGTACAGCAATGAACCAGGATGAGAGAGCATTTCAGGCACTTCTTGCCTGAAACTTAATTTAATAGAAGTAAATTAACATAAGACACATTTCAACTAGAAAACAAGCAAAAAAGCATATCTAACTTTAATGAACATAATATATCTAAGTTTTAACTTTCTTAAAGTGAGATTTATTTTCCATGATGTCAACAGGAAACCAAACACCGGTTAGTTTTGTCTCAGAAAATAATTTTGATAAAACACTGTTTATTTAAGCCAACTTGGTTTATGAATATAGAACTAAAACTACTGAAACATTCTATATTTTTAAAAATGTATGTCAATGTCAAAGTGTGTCGAAATAAGCATACTGTTTTGGTTAAACAATTGAATATTCCTGATTACATTGTGTGTGTGAATGTTAAATGAAAGACAACCTAACCTGCAATATAAATGACTGAAACATAAAAAAAAATACATGTAGCCTGTCTGAATATATTCAGCTATTTCATTTGCTTAGTATTATATCAGCCATAGTGTATTTTTCACAATTACTTTTGGCAACAGGATGAATATTAGAGAGAGAGAGAGAGCGTATGATGGATGTGTGTGTGTGTGTGTGTGTGTTGTTGTGCTGGAGGGGAGGGGTCTCTTCATGGGGACACTAGAATTACTGTCAGTTGAATACAAATTGCAATAATACCATCAGTCCAGACCACCCACACTCTCATATGCACAGAGCTGATGGATGGCTACATATGTCCATTCCAAAAGAGAAAGTCAATCTATAATGTTTCAGTCACTTGTAGTTCTCACTTTCTTCAAACTGGAACTCACTGGAAATGTACCTTTTCATAGATATGATTACAACCTAAAACGTAAGTTTTCTTCAGATTGTGCAAACTGGTTTCTTCAGATTTAAAAACATTTTTTTTCATTGTGTTTAATCTGAAAAGGCAAAATCTAAAGAATATATTTCATTAAACTGTATGAACATAAGCCAATATACTCAGACTTTGCAAGCCTTAGTCCTTTACAATACAATAATCTCCATTATAAAGCAACATTGTTACACATGATAGACAGCATACTGTCTTATTGTTTGACTGTTTACATTGTAAATGTGATAAATGTAACCATGGTTTATATGGAAAATGTTAATACCATCAGAGTGCAAAAATAAGATTGTTAGTAGCTGGTGTAACTATACTGCCCTCTTTGTTAATTGTTTTGCAAGCACAACCTTACAAAACGCTGTTTTGTTTTCATGTGTATATGGGGTTGAATTTAGGAGAATTTTTGATTTCAGACCAAAGTAGACTACAAAACACTGTTCCTTGACAAAAATGTGCTGCAGAAAAATGTCAAATGTTGTAGCAAAATGGTGACAGATTTAATAAAATTTCCTCCTTTTCCTCTGTTTTCCTCCATTTTGATCAGATGGCTAATTAATCCAACCAATTCAAACTGTTAATATCACAATGAGTAAGCAAATACATTGATCTGCAGGAACAGAACAATTTACATTTATACACACCATGTCTGAACATAACGATGAAAAAAAATAAAAATACCATGCAGGATAGCAACAACTCAGCCATCATATTCATGACTGTGTGTGTAACAGTGTGTGTGGCTGCTGGAGCAGACGTTTGGACAGTAGAGCAGTCCTCAGCAGTCACGCATTAAAGAGGACTTTACACCCACAGGTCAGGGCAGATAAAAGGCAGTGAGATGGTGCACAGTAGAAAGAAGTGTCTGAATATGTTGAACAGCTGGCTTTATACATAAAATATATGCTTTAATGACTTCATTAGAATTATTATAGAACAACGACATCAGATTTAATTACACCTGTTCAATTTATCTTAAGTTATTATTTATTTGTCCTGTTACCCTTCAAAGACTTCAAGGGATTGTTTACCCAAACATGAACATTTTCATTGTGTGAAACATATATGGCTTTAAGTTTTCACAGTTGTGTCGATACTAAACATCAATATTGTCCTCTAGAGACAATGGTTTTGATTTCAGTGCCTATAGTAAGCAACACCTCACAGAACTGTCGAGTCGGCAGATTACAAGTTACAACCAATACTGATATCGACATGTCTGTATTTGTTGAGGTAACCTCACAGTCATGATGAGGTTGACCTCTAATGTGATACAAATGATGAAGTGATAAGGCTCTGAGAGGAACTTTAATATTCAAAGAGGGAAGTGACTGGTACTGGGTAAATTTTAGGGTCTCTGATGGCCAATAACCCTGAATGTTCCTCTCTCACCACCGCAGTAAAACAAAAAGGTGAAATTATTGAGAATTAGTACATTCTTCTATCTTTTAAAGGGTCAAAGGGGTTCAGAGTCAACATGCCTATAGAACACATGCCTTCCCTTGACAAGTGCAGGCCTGCACATTAAAACAATATATATACATCCAGCCATGTATACGTGGGGCTTTGGTGCTTCCCAGCTGACCTCTCTGTTGCAGGTCAGCTGCTTTTCACATTCGTCCTGCTCTCCAGTTCCATCCTGATATTTCCTCTTCCTGTCTTTGAATAATAATCCTAAAGCAACCAGAAAATTAGCATTCACTTTCCATCAAATCACTTCCACGGTTCCCTTTTTAAAAATGCACAGATTGCAAGTGGTCTAACATTAGCAACACTAACGGTATGAGGGTGGAGGAGGGAGCGCTGGGTTCATTAACATTCCTCTGAGCGAGAGGGGTACTGTCCTTCTAATGGTTTCTTTGGATGCCATATGTCCTTCGTGTCAGCTAAGATTCTACAGTTACAGTTCAGGTTAGTGTGAAAGACAGACAAGTTGTATAATAAGAGGGCTTGGGGCTTTTTAAGCAGATCTCACCATCTTGCATTACCATCAATAAATTCAACCCTGCAATAGTGCTGACATAAATTAGGGGCCCTGTTCTCCTGTAACTGTACTTCCAAAGGTGTCATTGTTCAGAGGCGCATTTGCAGCCTTGCAGTTCCGCAATTAAACGGCCACTCCTTCAACAAATGCCTCCTCTTCTTGGGTCACTGATAGAGAAAGGCTCTTAAAATGTATATTCCCCAATGGAGCGGAAAAGCAAGCACAACACTGAAGTTTAATGTTTTGGCAAACTCATTAATGCTCTTTTCTTTGGGGGGGTGTTAGAGTGTTTATTGCAGTCATGGGTATTTGTACCATCAAGGGTGTTATTTCCTGGCCTGTTGCGGTTTTTGTAAGCCTGCAAATGACTATAGATAGCAGGGTACTAATTTGAGGATGCAATGTTGGCTTATTTTCAAGTTCAAATCCACTCATGCCTTACAATTCTTTTCCTTAAAGTAACATCTTCAAAATACCAATTTCATCCATCTACAGTTTTTGTGTGATATGTAAAAAAATAAATAAAAAATCCAGCACAGTGTCAGTACCATCAAGGAGTGACAAAAAAATTTAGATTGATAAATTACAGCCAAAAGATCAAAAGGCAAAACTCTTAATTGCCCATTTTTATTTATAATCAACAACAATAAAATAAAAACAAATATAAAATAATATTTAAAAAATAATATATATTATTAAATGTTATATAATAATAATAATAATAATTATTATTATTATTATTATTATTACCAAAATCTTTATTTTTCTTTATTTTTTAAATAAAGAGTTGGGCTGTAAACAGTGTCCTTTCTGGGAATAAGCACTTAAAACCTCTCTTTTGGATCAGCAGATTTGTAGTTTTTGTCCGGTCTAATCTAGTCACTAATTCAATCATTTAGGACTGCTTGGAAAAGGAAAGGAAGACATTGACTTAGTTGAGAAAAGCGTAAATGGAAGATTATGTAAGTCAATACTAATTAAATGAAGACAGGTCTTCACCTGTTTTTCACCTTTTAAATTCGCCACAGCTTTCAGTGCTGCATTTATTAAAGACAGGATCTATTTTGTTTCCTTGATTTTCACGTTTTAAAAAGACAACATTTTGCAGGACTCTCTGCATACAGAAGGGCTTGTTCTGTCAGGACTTGTTCTGTGAGCTGCGAAAGGCCTCGGAGCAGGTTAGACAGAGTGAGAACCGGCCTTTGAGTGAGGCCTCCAAGAGAAATAAAAAACACCCACTCCTCATGCTTTTGGTCAAACAGCCGAGAGGAGGCTGGCAACTCGCCCAGCCGAAGCTCAAGCGACTCGCTCAGTCAGGTTATCAGCGGCGACCGCTACACCAAACAAGCGGGCACCAGGCACAGGAAGTACCAGATGGTAGAGGGTGGGAAGGCGAGTAACACAGAACCGATCACAGGAAAGGTCAGGAAGAGAATGAAGGAACAGGAAATGACACAGGATCTTCTTTTTGAGAATCTGTATTTTTTTTTTTTAAATGGCTGCAACCGAAGCTTCGCTGCCTCTCCAATGAGTGACAGGCAAGCGGAGGAAAGCTGACATTGTTGAAGTATAAATTTCACCATTTGCCTTTTTTGCAAAACACTAAGTCAGATCAGTCCTTCTTGATTGGCAAGAAGGGCTTGTCCTGCATTCGACCTGCCAGCAGAAGAGGGGGGTTTTATTGGCGAGTCAAGTTTAATTTATAAAAGCTGTTCTACTTAATTCATAGGATTTCATTCCAAAAACATGCATTGGGATGAAGTTATACACTTTATGACACTTGGTATCTAACTATTGCAACTACAAATTTCACACATAAAAGTGGATGAAGCAAATTTATAACAAAACAATACTTAGTAAACATCTAAGTATATAGGAACAGACAAGAAGTACAGAGTATTCAGAAATGCCATTGTATTGTACATTTGAATTGAGAGCAGAGGGAAAAGTAAGAGAGAGCAAAAGAGATGTTCTGTGTCTGGTCTTGATCCCGGCCTAAAGGAGTTCGTCCTCCTGCCCTCCCTGAGCAGGCTAAAGAGCTCAGAGCTGTTGTGACATCTCAGTGATTGATAAGTAAAATGAGACCCATCCTGTAATAAAAGCAAAGTCCATGCAACAAAAGGCAGGATTTTAAAATCCTAAGTCAATACAGAACATTGATCCCACTAGAGGGACAGCAAAGGAAAAATAGAATAAACCCTGTAGAGAAAAAAAAAACAGAAAGAATCCGTCATGAAAGAAAGAATGAAGTATTTCGTGAATAGTTGGTTTATGTGAATTGGTCATCTGGATAATAGACGGGGCACGGCAGAATCATGCTGACCAGATATTCTATAACCCTCAGACTATAAAATCCAGGTCTGGAATCAATCTGCGATTTTTATAGCCACCCTGTTTCTGCTCTCCATTGTTATATCAGTGAAAGGATGATACATTTTTGCGCACTACCTGCTCACATGCACTTCGCCGGAGTGCTGAAATGCTACAGCAGTAATAAATAGTAGTCATAGCTTTAGGGTCTGTCATCAGTGTTCAGTCTGGTCTCTAGGATTTCACTGGTTCAACAGTTTTGACCAATCCAGAGACATAAAACAAGTTGGATTTTATCCATCCATCCGTATTATATGCCATACAGACTTCACATGCACAGGAACTTCTAACCATTATCATCTTCCACATTCTTTCTCAGACCGTCTCAAACTATGAATTGTGAATCATGTCTCGGTTAGACAAGTGCGACAACACCTACATGTCTTCAGAATCTATGTAACAGCAGCATGCGATCACTGAAGCAGACCTGCTCCTGGCTGCAGTTTTCAACCACAGAATCGCACACATGCACGCACCCACACAGATATCTCATTGTTCCTTAGTTGCTTGCTCAGTGTGCTTAATTAAAGCTGAACTGCGGGAATGTCCTCACAACGCTGAGGAAAAAAGCACTCTTCTCCCTTCTGCTCGGCCGGTCTCTGTGTTTTATCAACCTGTTCAGAAAATCAAGCCTCTCCCTCGGTACTTAGTCTTCAATACCATGCAACAAATAAATTGGAGATGAAGACCAGCACATATTCATGTCAGCTGTATTTCATGTTTCATATTTTCCGATGACTCCACGACTTTTGGAAATATAAACTAGTCTGGGAAGTGACAAAAGCCAATTGAATATGAATTATGGCTCACAGTATTCATCTAATAATCTATCTAATGTTAAATTTACAGACCTTTTTCATTTTTTAACTGCAGCTACTCCCTTTCTCGTTTTGGTTTCCCTCCATCTCTCTCTTTTTTTTTTTTTTACCATTGTTGCTTTAAGTTCATTCAACACCAGGGTCAACCTACAGCTTGTCTGGTGGTAAAGGTTATCTTATCAGCTCATGTTCAGTTTGAGTGACCAACACAGTGGGTGGACTGAGGTATTTGTAAAGTGATCATAGCAGCAGAGTTCTAGTTCACAGAGATAACAAGCCATCTGCTGCTCATCCAATGTGCCTCATGAGTCAGCTAATGCTTTGGCACCAGCCTCATCCACAACAAAGAACAGTTTAAAAAGGTATCAAACATGCCTGGCCCAGACAGGTGTGATGGCTTCACGTGTAGCACGCATTTATAAATATTAGTTTGTTTTTCTCAGTTGCTAAGGCACATTTCCTAAAACAATAACACATTTCTCAAAAATATGACCACAAAACCAAAACTGTAAGTGCAAACCTATTTAACAACAGAATCTATTTCAATAGGCTTTTATGAAGAAACAAAATACTGCAGCGAACTACAGCCATTGTTTGAATCTGTGTCAGGTTTGATGCAAGTTCAACAATGTAAATTAGTCTGGTTGGCCAAAACTTTTTACTACAATGAATCTACATCAATTACAGTACTAGGATGTAGTTAATAAATACATCAATTGTAAACAATGACTCATAGTTGTGCTTATAATATTGTTTTTGGTGAATAAAGAATCAACTGAGGAATAGTATTTTTACTACTGGAAAAACAACTTTGGATGCGAATAAGCACAGCATTAAATATATATGTATATATAAACAAAAAATTCTAAATGTGCTATACTGTAAATCATGTTGAATGAAAACTTTTAAAAATACACAATTCTGTAAAAATATTTTTGCCAAAAAGGGGGAAATTGGTGACATAAAAAGATTCAAACAATTTTGAATCAAATTTACATCACAGACAATGTTACTTGATCTGGCAAGACAGCAGGCAAGACTCCATGCTAATGTTCTCAGCAGCCATCCTCCACTGCTTGGAGAAGATTTTTGTGCTCATATGGATTTCTGTCATACAACAAAAAAACATGGTTAACTATAGTAACACAGATCTCAGCAGAGACAACCATTCTCACTGGCCTTTCTCTCCCTGCTTTACAGTATTTCTACTCTACACTCTTAAAAATAAAAGTGCTTCACGATGCCATAGAAGAACCTTTTTGTCTAAATGGTTCCATAAAGAACCTTTAACATCTGAAGAACCTTTCTGTTTCACAAAAGGTTCTTTGTGGCGAAATAAGGTTCTTCAGATTACAAAAAGGTAAGAAAGAGATGGTTCTTTAAAGAACCTTTGACTGAATGGTTCTTTGTGGAACCAAAAATGGTTCTTCTATGGCATTGCTTGAAGAACCTTTTGAAGCACCTTTATTTTTAAGAGTGTACCTGTAATTTGTGGTGACATATGTCGGACTCCTCCAATCATTTAGTCCACTTAAACACCCGCCCCTTTCTTACAATTAACTACAAGCTCGTATTCAGATCTTCCTCCATTCATCAATCCAGTCAACAATCATCAGAACCAAACCCTTGCATTACATATGTTCTTATCCGATAATCCTTTTCACTCTGATGTACATCACAATACGGAAAAAAAGATCTGTTACTATTTCCGTAACATCACGACTGTAATCTTACCACATAAATCTGAAAAGTGAAATCTTCTCACATAGATGTCCTAAGTCACAGACATTGTTCACATCGCTGGTCTGAACTCCAGCTCTTCATAGCAGCTTGACATGCTGGCCAGCATCTGTTCAGGTCCTGTGAGGCTAGTGCTACTGAAATGCTTATTAAAGTGGACATTAACAAGGCAGCGTACCAGCCAAATGCCTTGTAACTTGGACGAGCAAGGTGTCGAGATCATTAATTTTAACAAGGAGAGCCGATAATAATCTCATTGGAGCTCTTATTTTACAGACACTGCTCTCCTGGGCTAGTCCATACGACTTGGATACAAGGATAAAACCCTCAACTTATCAAAGCAACACAGCTTGGACTCATTACATATCGGTACTGGTTTAAGCTCTATTACAATACACAGAATGCAGATTCCCAAACTCCTGAAAGTGGCTGTCATTGGAATTTTAATTGACTAACATGAAGGAGGTTGTAATTTTTCCCCAACCCATCTATCGTCTCCCTCACCTTCCTTGTATCTACCTCTCTGGTTCTATGGAACGATAAAATCGTCTGGATTTAAGTTATGGCAAGTTTTTGAAGTGCTACAGGCACCCGTAAATTTGACAGGCACCTTTGGGAGCTGCTGCAGCGGAGCTGGCTGTGCCACTATTTCATAGCCTGGGTGATTCATGGCTCTCCATGTCGTTCCCACAGAGGCCCCGTAAATCTAAACTCATGCTGCCATCATTAGGGAACAGGGGGCCAGCGAGCAGAGGCCCAAGGGCCACTTCACATGGACTAACGCTTTTGGTCATTTCACTGCTCTTCACATTTCATCTAGTGATCCCTTCCCAGCCAGACAGGCTTCAGGCTTTGGTGGACTGCGACCCTAGAGCTATTTCACTAACTTCACCCACGCACACGTCTGGGCTCGGTTCTCCCTGGCCAAAGGCAGCTGTCCTACACGCTCGTAAAAATCATATTCCTATTAAGTTATAAAAAGGTTTTGCAACAAATGCACCATTTCATAGGCTTGAAAGAAAGGGAAATGTCAGTGGGAGAGTAAAACTGAGTTATTGCTTCCAGTTTGAAAAAAAGCAGCAACAAGTAACTGATAGAATATAAGAAAAGAAAAAAGAAGAAAATATAGGAGGATAAGACGAGAAGGCCCAGGAGGGGTGTGCACGATCTTTGTCCATTTCTTATACAAGCTCCTGGGCTCCTTGTTGTAGACACCTGTGCACATCTAATGTTTCAGCGAGTCTCTAAAAAATAAACGCACAGCTCCGATCTCTTAACAGGAATTCGGCTGCCCGCCCAAGTGAGCGCCAAGGGAGGAGGCAGAGAGGGAGAGAGAGAGAGAGAAAGAGCAAGAGGAAAAAGAGAAATGAAGCAGTGGTACAGACTGTATGTGGGAGAGGGATGGGGGTTGAGAGGGATAGTCCCAGTTCCAGGAGAGAAGGAAAACAGAGACTTCCGTGAAGATGTGGGGTGAAAGCACAACTTTATGAGAATGATGAATTGGGATGTAACACTAGCTGTTCACTATTCTAATAATAAGGTAATAGATTAAAAGATCACCAAACAAAGAGGCATCGACATCTATCGTCCACACTTAATATAAGTACATTTATATGCACAGTTATATTCAAGCTACAGCAGGTTTTTGCATCGTCAAGCTACTCTCTGTCCAAGTACAAGACACAATGTATAAACAAATATTTTTTTATATTGTTAAATATTGTTCTTTCAGACAGTCTTTCAGAGGAAATACAACACTGGTTTGAGGTCTGAGATATGATTTCATATAAGTGTGCGCATGTATATGTGCGCACACTTAGTGTGTATATCGCTAACATTACAGCTATTGCCATAGCGCCATGCTTAAAATACCACCGCTGTTACCTCTTCGACTGGCCATCAGACATAACACATGCCAAGCCCATGTCCATCAATCCAGAGGGCGATTGATGAGGGAATTCATGTTAACTTGATGGGACCTCTTGTGCTTAAGTGGCCTTTACAGGGTAAGAGGCTACATGGGGGTTGATACTGATAGAAACTCAAGGCCTAAATTGATCTGCCCATTAGGTTCACAGCCAGATAGTGTCCCTGAGTAGACAGAAGACAGCAATGATGGAACTTCACCAGTCGTGATATTAAACACGTTAGCAGAGGGCAGATTAGCAGACAATTGTAATATGTGATTTAAAGTCCGAAAGAAGGGCCGGTTACACATCTAGACGTACATTCTGATTTATTGGACTTGTAACACAACACACATTCACTGATCCTTCTTTCTTGGTCTCATCTTCTCTGTATGTGTATGTTTGGGAGTATTTGCTGTCAGGCCTATTGTTGTGGTTGAAGGTAAAATCAACTGCTAGACTTTCACAGGAAACCACACAGACAGAAAGCGCTCCATAATGCCCAGTCTGTGTATTGAAATACCATCCCTGAGAGTGTGTTGTGGGGGTGTGTGTGTGCATGTGTATATTGGAAGACATTCACAGTATCACCGAAGGTATCTGTGTACATGGTGTTGCTTCTCCCACAGCATCCTGTCACTCATCGATGCGGCCACATTTTTGGATTGGATTTCTCCAAAGTTTTTGTCTCCGATGATGACACAGCTTTCCAAAACATGTTTGAAATTCACATTATTTGTATCTACACATAATGGGTGTTAATCAGCTCCGGATTCTAAACACATATGCTAGCTGGAAAATGTCGTTTTACTGCAATCTGCAAATTTGTTATGAAAGGGTATTTTTAAAGTTGTGCACGTGTGTCCTGTGTGTGTCCCGTGTGTGTGCTATACGCAGTGCTGATGGACTGATGCAGAGGGGGTATCACTGACAGACTGACAGGCCAGTAAACCCAATCTGACCTGTTCCTCCTTGCTCTTCTGTGGCCTCCGTCTCCCAGTCTCCCTCAGACTCCAGTTTCCTCTATTTCCTGCAAATCTCACAAGCCTTTATAGAGCTGCCGCTAGTCACTCAAACAGGCAGCTTTAACCCACAGAGAGTACGGCAGTATTGACCTCACCCAGGTTCAGCTCTCTAGTCTTTGAGAACACAAGTTGGATGTACTGGTCACAGTCTCTCATCAGTCCATACTGTGGGAATAATGACAGCCCATTAGACTGATGTGTTTACATGACTATTTCAACAGCACACAACAAATAATATAGTATTTAAGTTACTGATAAATGATTAAAAAAAATATAAAACTAAATTTAAGTATGTTACAAATGCAAGTGAAATTTACAATAAACATACACAAAAAAACTCACTTAATCATTCTTCACTATTATTATAACTTAAAATATTAATGATAAAGTCAAACTATGAAACTACACAAATGGAATTATGCAATGACCAAAAAAGTAAAATCAAAACTGTAAAATCACTCTTACATTTGTTCTGCAAAGAAGCCAACTTTTGCCTTGAAAAGTTTGGCACACTCAACTTTACATTGAGTTTATGCTGACTTTCTTTGTTTTATACTATATAATAATAATAATAATAATAATAATAATAATAATAATAATAATCAATTATGAATTGATTATTAAAAAGGGGTTATTTTTATGTATATTTGTTATTTATACAAAAATCTGTACATAGGCACAATTTATAACTGTCTACAAAACTAATTTAATTTAAGCACAAACCTATAGATCAAAAGGTCTTTCAAATCATGAGAAACATTCATTAAGTCCAAACTTTTGATTGATATCTTACATTCATTTTCTTTTAATGCTTTGGTATTGTTTTATTGTTATTCACAAATTAACAAAAGTCAGACTTTTATCATTGGCAACACAAGGATTCACTACCACTACACTTTTTGGAGAACAGCTGTATTTTTATTTACAAATTAGCGGAATATATTTTACTTGCTGTTCTGTAGACCTGGCCGGTACCATTTTGTTTAAATCATGGATAATGTGTCCGTAAAGCCCAGTGTTTACTTTGACAAACAAGTTTATAAGATGAATTGAGGAATTCAAACTGTGTATACCAAGAGGAGCAGAAATGTTTAGTCACGGCGGAATATCTGACACATGGGACTACCGAAGGACTGAGCCTGAGGGCTGCTGGGTAAGAGAACGGACAAGCTTGTGTGGGTGGCTGGAAATACACCAATGGCAAACAGCAAACAACTAGAGTCCATGAGCTGATCACAAAGTCTGACCTAAAAATATAATGAGAAAATCCCCTCTCACTTTGCAAAAGCCCTTCATGGATGTCCAGGTTTTTTTTGTTTGTTTTTTTATATCGAGGTCACAAACACATAAATGAATGCATAGTTTAACATAGTTTAAAGGGATACTCCACCTAAAATTCTTTCATCATTTACCCACCCTCATGGCTGGAAGCAATGGTTTATAGTTGAAAAAGTTTAAAATATTAGTATTTTTTTCTCACACAGACCTATCATTTTGCTTCTGAAGACATTAATTAATCAACTAGGGTTGTACACTGAAAAAAAATTTATTTAGTGAAGATTGCAAAGATTATTGGAGTATGTTTTACAAGAAAATACTTTTCTAGTCTTACTTCAAAATGTAATGTTTATTTCAGTGTGTCAATTGTCATTTCCTTGTGATTATATGTGACATTTACTAACAATTTATGAGTGAAAATTGTTTCAAAGTTAAAAAAATGTTTTTCAGTGGCATGGATTACAGTGTGTTCGTTTTGCGTTGTCTCACAGATATGGATTATTTTTCTGAAAATCTCAGTTTGTGTTCCACAAAAGAAAGAAAGTTATATACATCTGGTACGGCATAAGGGTGAGTAAATGATGAGAGGATATTCATTTTCAGGTGGAATATCCCTTTAACTTTTAGTTACACTGTGAACAACCAGCAGTTACAATCAGTCAACAGGCATATAAGAGTCAATGTGAGCAGTGTGAGAAGGGTTCAACAGTAGGTTTGCCCCCTTTGTCAGAGACCGAGGGGGCCAGTCTAACTGCGTTTCATGATTAATGAGAGAGGGAAATGGGGTCATGTTGTATTAAGAAAATGTGTGTTTAAACCCAAAACCGGCACAGAGCTCTAGACTAATGCATCAGTTATCGACTGGACACCTGAGAGCGAGAGGCTGTTACACCGGTCCCTACGGCCTGCAGGCCCATCTATCCACACAGAGCTCCCTTTACCTTTCTGTCTCAGTCACTCCTTTTTTTTCCTTTATATCCTCTTTTTTTTAGCTCTTTTTCACTCTCGCTTTCTTGCAATCTCTCTCTCTATCCAGCATTTCCCTATTGTCCATTCTTTCTCTACTCAATAACACAATAGGCTCTGTGTACGTGCGACTGCATGTTTATAGGGAAGCCATGATGGTTAACACTCAGTCTGCTCTCACTCCCCTCAGTGAACAGCAATTTGATCCTGATGACTTGTTGGGGTACAACGGCATCGCCTCGGGTCCCTACAGCTGTGATTACACTAACTTCTCTCTGCATTTACTTCATTCTCTGATGCTAGTAGCAATAATATTTGCAGATATTTGAGGTATAAGCAAGTTTCTCAATGAGTTTTTTTTATGTCATAACCTGGAGCTTTTACAATTATATGTTTTGTTGAAAACTAAAGTCACATAAATTTGTTGCAGATCTGTTTTTGGTTTGCTCAAGTGAACCATCATTTTGATGCATAGAGTTCACGTTGCAAAGTTCAGTGGTAAACCAAATATGGAGGGTAGATAGCGACTAAACAAACAACGACTGATTCAGACGAGCTTCTCATCCTCAGCGGAGGCCCAAACAAACGAAAGCATTATCGTACTGTGCCGAGATACCCAACAGGGAGTGGAAAAACAAATAATAGAGAACCATGACATGAAAGTCTGTGCAATGGGTTGCACTGAAATGAAAACCTGGCGTTTACAAAAACAGATTTGATAACTGTCTTTTCATCAATATGACAATTACCATAAATTGGTTATGAAGAGTGAAAATTTCTGGTTTTGATATATAGTTTTCCTCCTCAACGGAAACTTCTGCTGTAAGGAACAATCAGCATATTTATGCCATAATGAAGTTTGACTGGGACTTCATCAAAGAAGAAGATGATGATAACTTGCAGAGGGAGTTTGAAAATTTGATTGTTTATCTTAACTTTTGCCTTCCACCCTACTATCATTATTTCTTCTTTCTCATAAACAAAATGTTAAAAACTGTTGACCCTAGGATGACAAGACCTGCTGGACTAGACTACGTACAACTTAAAACCACACTGCCATTATATTTCACAGATTAATTTTTTTAAACTAAGAATTTTGAAGTGTTTTAAACAAAGAGGGGTTTTTTTTTTTGAAGGGAGCATAATATAAAAACCATTGTATAACTGCATTATATCAATATTATAACATAAGTATATCAGAATGAAATATATTTATTTTGCGATGTGAGCCGGCGCTGAAGTATACAGTATCATATTGATTTGCTCATAGCTGTCTTGCTCTTAGACAGATGATCCTGTTTTATTGGATCATTTTCTCAAACTATACATTAGGAGGCAGACAGGATCAAAAGCAAACACCAAGAAAGGTCACTCTAATGATTTCTGTTATGTTGGGAACATAAAAGGGAAGCAAAGCACTCAGATTAGACAAAAAGATCAGTTATCTCATATTTCTCACATCTCACATTTTTTAAGTTGTCTGTGCTGTACAACACAAACTACAAATATTCAGAATACAGTCCTAGGCACAATATAAATAGAATACATCGTCTTAG
>NW_015546029.1:1421817-1424677 GCF_001515605.1 Sinocyclocheilus anshuiensis | reverse complement strand
CAGTTATTTTAATTGTTATAGTAATATTGTTATATATAAGATATATACAAGAGATATACATTTACCATGGTTGAATGGCTCTGAAACCCACACACACACACACACACACACACACACACTTCCCTCACTGCCTATGGGTCAGAGGTCAAGTGATTCATCACAATGTTTCCTGCAGAGAAAGTCACATAAAGGAGTCCTCTCAGCATTACGCTGGGCTGAAGATGGTGTACTTTGTTTATAACTGTTAAACCACATCATTACATTAAACAGTTTCCTAGATGTGTGAAATCATTGGCTATTCCAGTTATTCTACTTTGGCCACCATGTTTTTTTTTTCTTCTGTGTGCTGGGTGCACGGGTCATGCTGGTTACATTAACCGATGTTTGGACATCTGCTGGGGCTTGGCCCAAAGAGTGGGCCTGTCAACGTGGGCTTTAGAAAATCGAGAAATTGCACAAACACTGGGCTGCACAGTAATAAAAACAAGCTCCCGCTTGCTGCATTAGACCTACATTAGCCCAACTATCCGGCCTCTGTTGCTGCATTGATGCTGTTAAGGATATCTTTGGTCAGATACAGTGACATTTCAAATGCCTTCTACAATGAGTTGAGCAATGTGACTTTTTCCACTTCAACTTATTTTCTTGTCAAACAGTAAAACTATGGTTTGTGGTCTAATAAAATGAAGTTTGTATATATTTTATATATAAAAGACACTTAGCTTTCCAGCTTTTAATAAACTGAATAAAAGCAAGGAGTGAAGTAGAGAAATAATAAAGAGTGATGGGGCAATCTTAGCCTGCACTCTCAGTAGGGGAGTGCTATGGTAGGGCCTCATTTATTTAATTTAAGATTCTGCTGAAAAGATACAGACTGATGTTTTGTCACATGTAAAATACGAGCTGCTTAACAATATTGTGAAATAGCATAAACAGTGAAATGACCTTGGCGTAATAACCATCACTTACCGTTATGATGGCAGGCTGATGTATTCTGATAAGATGTCTTTTTTTCTCCGTTTGAGGTCTTAATTTTCCCCTGCTTCATGCTAGACTTAAAGGAAAAGCTAAATTAGCAAACTAAATGGATAATTGCTTTAGAGGGAGATATGAATAAAGAGGAAGAAATCTGAGCCCTTGGGTGGTTTTATTGCTTCCCATGTCTTTCATGCGCTCTCAGCTTTTCCTCACCAACAATGGCAACCATTGATGCTTTGGAGTGATCTTTGGTCAACAGTGAAATTGTTTTAACCTATTAGGAACAGGTTATTTACAGACTTTTGCAAACAGATCATTTGCTGCAATGTTTTGTTTTTTAAGCTAAACCTGAAATTGAGATTGATTTGTATTTGGTAATAAAACTGTAGAACCTAAATATCTTCCTCATAACTTAACGAACTGACATCACTTGGATACATTGCACTGAATACATTTAGCGAACATGAAAGTTAATATACATTAAAGCCTTCTGAAAAACATTGCATGTTTTAATACATTGCTTTACTTTTTTTGTATCATGTGAAATGCTGTTTGTCCAATGATTCATATTTTGACCTTACAATACCAAAAACATACCAACAAAATTATATTTTACCTCTTTACATAATGGGAAATTTTATATGACAGCAATATCAACTGTAATTGCAGCTACGCAATAAAGAGGGTGTTGTGTTTAACATTATTGAACACCAGTTTCTGACTTTATCTTTAAGTTTTAATGTGATTCAATATCTGAATTTTATTGACTAAATAATAACTTATTGTTCTCATTGTGTTCGTTAAGCTGTCCAACTCTTCACCTTATCCACACATGACTTATCGCATTTACTCACCCTCATGTCATTCCAAAACTGTATGACTTCCTTTCTGTTTTGACAAATGTTCTATTGTCCCTACAGTAGAAGTCAGTGGGCTCCAATTGTGTTTTTTTTCTTCTTCTTCGAAATATATTCTTTAGTGTTCCACAGAAGAAATAAAGTCACCGCATTTTTGGGTGGACATTTTAAGTCTTTGATATTTGAATAGGATGTAATTATATAAAATATATTTTGCTTATTTAATAATATGCAATGATATGCTTTTAAAAGAATGAACATGTTACTGTAAAGAAAATGCTATCTAAAATTAAAATTGAATCTATATAATCTAATAAATCTATTACAAATCTATTATTTTATGTTCGCAAACATAAGATTTAAATTGGCACAATTTTCCCATCTACATACATTATGTGCTGTGAGCCTGATTCTGTTCACTGCCTCACATACTCTCTGGCTACATAATTCAAAAGTTATAGACAAAGCAAAAGAAATGTGAAATTGAGGCAACAGCAGTGACAGGTAGAATAGCGTGTTGGTGTGCTGTGGTTCTGGAGAGAAACGTTTACACGCTTAATTTAGTTTCATCAAAATCTTGTTTACATGTCTCTGTGGAACTGACAGCAGCAGTGTGCTGTTATTTGAGCCTGATCATTTGTCAGTGCCGTTGTGACAAGGGCACCACAAGACTCCTCAGAAGGACATGGGCTACTGAGACCCAACTTCATATTTCACTGGGTGCGAGACGTATCCGTTGGCTTCAACATTTAAAGTGCCACTGATTCACTGCAGCAGTGGTACTTAATAATAATCTAGAAAAAAAATAGATTAAAAATCCAGTCAACAAGAAAAAAAGGACAAATCCACATTTACATAGCCTTTAGCTCAATCCTCACTTCAATCCCACTAGTCTTAAAACTCTGAATATGCGAGTGATGAATTTTAACCGGGTATGCTATCTAATTTATCAGAGACAAGAAATAAGAAACACCATGGATTTTCGATGCCTTCCCACATGCTTATACACACATTATATATATATA
>NW_015546029.1:1388909-1421787 GCF_001515605.1 Sinocyclocheilus anshuiensis | reverse complement strand
TATATATATATATATATATATATATATATATATATATATATATATGTCACAAATGCAAGATTTGTCAAGCATAAGCAAATTTAAATACATTTACTTTGTTTAGTTTGCTCAAGTATGTTACCACATAATGTGTACCTTCAACATATTTTGTCTTTAAGGTATGTTTAAAATGAAGATATGTATTTATTAGACTTTCAAAATTCGTTTTGCTTGAGAAAACATGAAAATATACAGTTACAATTTTTTTGCTTTTTTTTCCTGCACTCACCCGTATTCCCTCCGTAACTGTCCCAAATTTGCAGAAAATGACCATTGTTTGGCAAATAAATAATTTACAGGTGATTATGCAAATTCCAATTTTATTATGGAAGCCAACAGTATGTTACACTTCATGAATATGGAATTTATACTAATGTTAATTTTTAACCAGTCCCCGAACTCATTCTCTCAAATGACTTTGGTATGCGTAGCATTCACAGCATTATAGGGACTGAACACCCCTGTTGAGCACTGATTACACAGATCTTGAAGTTTAAGTTCATTGCAAAGAGATAATCTTGTCCAAACCTTCTGGAATCAGACACTATGTGCATTGACCCAGGGTGGGAATTCCCCAGGTTCCTACATGAGGCCTCTAAAGCCCAGTGACAGTTTGTTGTTACCATATTGTGTAACCTAAAACCTCAAAGAGAGGTTTGTCACTCGCTCACCTTCTCCAGTTGTAAGCCGATAAGGACAGTAATTGACAGATACACTGCTGGAGTGAATGACTTGAGCTCTTGAGGCCAAGCGTAAACTTGAACAGCTTCCTGACAGACGCAGGTTAACTTTTTCTTTTACAGAAAAAGCACAAAAAATCCATCATTGTTTTCTTTCCCTCTTCACATGGAAGAATATAATGTTTTTCACATTTTTCATTGGATGGCTAAATCATCACAAAAAAGGCGCCAACATCTGAATTTTCCATGCACTAGTTCCAAACATTACACTTGTCTTTCAGCAGCACCGAACAGTATGAATATGCATTCAGATGGCCAGCTTCAACAGTCGAATATGAGATCGACTGCATAGCAGGTTCCCACTGCCAAAGGGGCTATACCTTGCAAACCCAGCACCTTTCTGTGCACAGTGCGATCAGATCCAGATGGTGTGGGTTATGACCTCCACGGGGCCAGGCTAGCTGATCTACTGTCACTCAGTGTCTCAGTGTTTGTGTGAGTGTGTATGTGTGTTCAAAAGCGTAAAAGAGAAGACAAGGATGATGTATGTCAGTGTAAAAGGAGTCCACAGACTATAATTGCCACTTTCCTGATATTTGCCTTAATGACAGATCTGTCAGCTAATAATCACAGAGTAAATATGATACTGTGATGCCTGTCTGTGGTTAAGCGACATATACAAGATGATTTTGCTGTGTGTGAACACTACAACACTTTGTACAGTTTGGGAAGATGCTTAATATTAGCTTAATATTGTCAATTGCCTGATACTATTTCTAAATGCAAAGAACAGGCAGCTTATACTGACAAGCTGTCGCTGATGAATTAAGTATGTGTAAATGTAAAGTAGATACAGTAAAACTGAGATGCACAGAGGGGGATGTATTTTAGGTAAAAAGGGAAAAAAGAAGAGGCTGTGGTGAAGGCTTGTACCATTTCTCTCATTTTATGCTCCCTCTCTCCTCTGCTTCTTTCTTGTTAGGTGATCGGGTTTCTCCTCTGGCTCATCAGCTGAATAGGTGGGGCTTGATCAATGACAGGAAACTGAAGGATCAAATGGTAATATATCAGAATAAGACTGAGCCAAAGTCTGCACTCAGCAACACACACAGATACTTAAACCTAGACAGAGGCCAATGTGACCACAGAAACAGTAACTTGCACACTGACACAGAGTCAGTAACCTTCATCTGTGCTGTACAAGACCATGGAGACCACAAGTGAAGCATCACACACACACACACACACACACACACACACGCACACACACACACAACACACACACTCACACACACACACACACACACAGCCACCCACCAACTCTTCATTCTCTTTGCTCGCTCACAAACGCCTTTATACATTTATAAACCACTGCAGCCCACGGCAAATGCAAATTATTATCATGAATTGTGTTTTTGATAATATTATAGGTTAAATTTATTATATCTAATGCACGTTTATTTGTATTCATTCATTTGAATTATTTCTCAAAGTTACCCTGAGGATGTGTGTGACGCCTGGTGGGAATTTGCATAATATTCACACAATAATTATTTGTAACTCTGTACCACAGATGTAAAGCAATAAAACCAGATTATACTGGTCTCCACAACAGACTTAATGCAGAACTAATTATCTCCTAAATTACTCTAATTTAGAGGTTTAGTGCATGATTTGAAGATTAATTTAATCAGGATATTGCACACACCTCAAAATTAATCATTTAGTAATTCCAATCTTTGCAAAGTAATAATTGTTTTTTGATGGTTTTAATTTTATTTGACAGAATTCATGAAAATCAGAAATGACTTTGAAACGAGATTCATTGTTTATCCCTTTCAGTTATGTCACCTTCCAATTAGCTACATACATGCAGTAAGAATCCTTGACAAAATATAAACGAATATTATTATATTATATTATATTATATTATATTATATGTGTTAAATTATAAAATAAGCTAAAGCTAAGCACATTACTCTCAGTGATTTTCATCGGGACGTTTAAATGCGGCCATTTAAAAGATAAAGCATTTATACAGACAGACTCTACCTGTGAGCGGTGTGAAGTGATACAACATACACTAAGAGAAGCCCATTTGTGTTCAGACTCTGCAATATCTATTAGGCAGATGCTACTGCGCTGCAACCTAACACCGGCTTTCAGCCCGAGTGGACACATTATGCCCTCAGTTTAGCGTGATATCGGAGGAGCTTGAATTGGTGATTGAGTGTAAGCGTCGCCCGCAATCCCGCGGCCTGTCCATAAATCAGAAACGACCTCAGATTGTCCACAAAATGTCAATATTTAAATCTGATAATAATAATAATAATAATAATAATAATCAATGTTTAAATGCCTAATAATAATAATGACATATTAGGCTACAATAATATTCTATAGCTAAATAGTAATAATATAATAGTATAATATTATTATAATAGTATATTGCATATTATTCTTTATAAACGATTTGCTTTTTTCTATTTTATTTAGCTTTTTGAGAGCATAAAATTAAAACTATTTATTTTCAATGGTAAACGTGCTTATTTCACGTGTTCGTTGTTGATGCTTTGGATTTACATTTGATTCCCAATGTTCCTATAATTACAAAGTTTACTCGTTTCAGGAAAAGCCCTCACCACCGACAAATCGCAATAGGCTAAACATCGTTGCGTTGCATTCTTAATTGCGTCTGACAGCTTTAGTACATTGGTTTTATTTACTGGTTCCCGTGTGCGTGTCATAGTAAACTTAAGGTTTAAAGTGAGCTTCCGAGAAGCGGTTACCCAGGACAGATATAATTGTTTGTTTAATTTGTCTCTGATGCATGGAACCATGTCCGCGTTCACTAATTACAGTCCAGGTTTTGATTTGTGGCAATCAGGATTGTTTAATCTCAAATCCAGGATCAAAACGAACCGGTGTCCTCCCGCCTTTTCAATGGGCTGCAGCACCAAGTGTCACTGGGGCCTATGTGTGCTGCTGCAGTCTGCGCAACCAATGCGCTGCGCATTTTGTCGCGTTGAGGGGCAATTACTCCCCATATTGAATGCAGAGTAGATCGATCTGTTGGGATTACAGAGGTGGACACCCACATGGCCAGAGGGATTGTGTGTGCCTTTGCGGCATGCGCACTCAATGCGCACCAAGTGCAAAATGTCGAGGTATTTTATGGAGGGTTTATGTGCATGTGTTTCTAAACCGTTATGAAAGTATCACAGCAGACATGCAGTTAAGAAAATATATCGGATTATCGTGGATTTCTTATCGAACGAGAACAAGCAATATTAAACTGTCGATGCTGCATATATACAGTAAATATTATCAACTCAGTGCGCTATGGGAGATCGGGGGAGTGTTAAGAGTGATGTTTCAGCGTTTGTTTCCGTTTTGTTTTTGTGCTATATGGGTGCCAAGTTCTTATGTAATATTCCCATATTTGCATGCTACAAATTCAAATAGTTTAGAAACCCAGTGGTTATTTCTAAACGGTGTAAAACAATGTCAAGTATGGTGCTGTTGAAACTCAACGCACTACCAGAGTTGGTTGTTAACACGAATTGAAAAGATGCACATTTAAATTTTGTGCATTACTTTATATTGTGTTAATCAAATTTAGTATAACATATCTTTGAGTTTTTACAAATTTTTACAAAAACACAACACAACTCCTCAGAACATTCCCCAGGCATGATTTAATAATAATAATAATAATAATAATAATAATAATAATAATAATAAAGTGTTAATCAAATTTACTTTATTTGTATGTCCTCCCCATCCACACAATTTAAAATGGTAAAAAGGGATAGTTAAAATTAAAACAGTCACAATTTATTTACCCTAGTGTACCTGATTTTCTTTTATAACGTTCTTCAAAATGTCTTCTTTTGTGTTCCACAGAAGCAAGTAAGTCATACAGGATGACATGAGGGTGAATAAATAACACAAATTTAATTTTGGTGTGAATATCCCAAAACACCAAATAAAGTAGTAAACAAACGTCTCAGGTTACTTGTGTAATCATGGTTCCCTGAGTAGGGAATGAGACACTGCGTCCTCTAGGTTAGTCGCACCGGTAGTGACGTCATGGCTGTCGCCGGCCAACGAGTTGGTGTTTTTTCAATGTATGCTTCAGACACGGGTCACGACGAGGCGTTCCCCATAGCGCCCCCTAGAGGACGCAGTTCGAAGTTCCCATGAAAGGGAACATGGAAATACATAAATACTGTATTTAATAAAAAATGTATGAATTAGCCAACAGCTCTGTTAACTGTAGTATATACACTATATATAGTTTATACACCATATAGATAAATATTAATTATAAAGCTAGATGTTACATATCACATTAAGAATAAGAATCTGCTAATTCTAGTACCAGTTCTGCCATTCATCATTCATTAAACATTGTAAGCCAGACATGAAATTTCACTTTTTAACCCTGTGTTGCAACACTCCCCATTCTGCCCTAAATCTTTTACTGTACATCTGAAAAAACAGAACAGGATAAGGATATTTTCGTACCATCTTAAAAATAAGCTCTATACTTATATTTTAAAATTCTCTCTCAATAAGAAAAGTGAAAATAAAACAAAAACTAAAACTGGCTGGTGTAAATTAGGTTGAAGCACCTTGTACAAAGCACATTCAGTGAGTTTATGATTTTGATGATGATGATGGTAATGATGATGATGATTATGATGATTGGTTAATTGCAGTAGACTGTGCCTGTTGAAGGTGGCTGGATTTCTGTAAGGTCCACGAATCCCAGGCTGCAGTGAGAGAGGGCCACGGCCGGTGCGGGTGTAAGGCGTGTAATATATTTAACTATGGTAAAGTAGTGTTTTCAGAACTGGTAATTGCTCACATCCTTCTCTGGCCACGGGGACACTGTCCAGATCTCACCGTATGCACACGTGTGGGGTTTCTGAGGTGCACGCTTTCAGGTCTACATGGCACGCAGCCAAACTCGTCTCTAGCTTGTTTCCTGACATGAAATGCTGACTGACTGATAAGAAAAACAGTAGCACAGAATAAAATCACAATCAGGAATCATCTGAAAGCCTGGTTATGCTTTTAAGCAACCCCAGTGCTTTCATGTTCACAGCTGTCTCACCGCCTGCTCGAGCCCGAGGCCCGAAGATTGGACCCAACTTCACACTAGCACTCTTTGCATAAAAGAACATGTCTACAGTCATAATATTTACTTTGATAATGTTTTCACGACATGGCAACTCTGAAGCGGGGATATATGAACTGTCTAAATATGACAGTCCATGTGATTTGGAATGAGCAATGAATAAGGCTCCTTTTACCCTCTCTCTAGAATTTGCTCTGAATAAACAAGAGACTCGGGTCAGGTCCTCCAATGTGTGATCTACTTTGTAGGCCAGTGGTTAAGCGTGACATGCTTGGCCCTTAAAATATACCCTTTTTGTTAGAGGGAAACGGACATAAAAATATACAGAATTCTCTGTAATTACGTATAAAGGTTTATTTTACTTTGAAGCCACCATAAAGACATGCCGATGACGGAGGACTGGATATACGCGGCTGTACGGGCTTCATGTTGTCTGGAGTAATCTAGCCTCATGACTGGTTTGAATTTGCTGCCCCGCGACAGCAAAATTGTCGTAATCACAAAGTAAACAGATACTTCCTCTCCTATCAGGGCAAGTTGACAAAGTGAATGAGGGAACTTTCACTGTTAATTTTTGTTTTCCTTCGTACCCTGATTCAAAAACACTAGCATAATTATTGAAAGTGCTACTTTGATTTTGTAATTTAGTTTGAAAGGGGCTTAAGGTGTTTCAGCAAATTATTCACTTAGGTTTAGTTGTTCTTGCATCTCTTCATGGAAATCTATTTCAAGATAATATACTTTGAAACTATATGTGGTACAGGGCTGCTGCTCAGTATACTGATTGTGGACCAAACACAAAGAAAAATCCATAAATGCTAAAGGGTTTGAGTTGGTACTATTTCCAACCAATGCATCATATTTAACACTCTCGCAGATGCATGCATAAACACTGAATAAACATTATTTCTAGATTTTAAGAGTGTAACCTTTCTACAGAACTCACAGGAACAGTTGTTCTACAAACACACATTAAACTGTGAAAAAGATGACAAAGTTCTTAATGTTTTCACAGGTATCTTCACCATAACAGTTTGTCACACTAAAAAATATAATGTTAACAAACTGTTAACACATTGTTGCTTCCGTGTAATGTGCAGTTCTGGTCTATTCTTGCAATAAATAAATAAACAAATAAATAAAGCAAAAATTTTTTTAAAGCACTAAAATAAGTAAAAAAAACCTCACCAGCTGCAAAAACATTCAAGCTAAATTATATAATCAGTTTGATGTACTGTCTCAAATTGAAACAATACATTACATTATGTATGTTTTAATATGGGACAATGTCTGCTCTCACCATTTATAGTAGTGTACGTACAGGAATGGCTCACATCATATCCTTATAGAGTTTTTAATTCCACCACATTCCCCATTCCTAAATCCAACTTATTTTTTTTTCCACCTAGAAATTGAAATATATGATTGAAACAAATAAGTAACTCAATATACACAGACTGTAATCAGAGGCCTGTCATTATAGCCGCTACTTCACTGTTTGCCCAATGAACCAGATTCAGTGGTTATGTAGATGAAATAGGCTTTGTTTATATAGCTTTAATTAGTGGAAAATTATTTTGTAAAATGTGTGTATATAATGAAAAAAATACTGTAATCATTTAGCATAAACTGAGTTGTGCAAATTAGAATATAAACATTGCTTATTTCCCTGCATCCCCCACCCCATCTTGTGTATCTTTATATTAGTTTTTTAATATGTCTCTCTTTTCCTCTTTCTCTTTTTCCAGTCATAAAATGGTGCCAGGCTGCGACATGAAGGCAGGGGCCGTGAAACTGTACCCTCATCATCAGACTGTACAGTAGAGAGACAGAGTCACACTCCCGGTGTAAGCAGGGAATAAAACACTGCTGCATGATTAGGAGCTGCACAGGGACTTTGAACATTTTATTAGTATCTATAAAAGAGGTACAGGACGAAGGACACAGTGTCTATAAAGCCCTAATGGAGGATCAATTAAGATGGTCAAGCTGCAGAAAGAGACTTTTACAGTGTAGGGTTTTAATACTAACCTTGTACTTTAACACTAACATTAAAACCACAAGGCTGGAAAATTCAGTCTAGTTTTAATTCCACTGCATCACCAATATCTTCTGATCGCTAACAGTAAAATAGTTAGTTTACTTGTGTGAGAATATAAAAGTGAGCGGTGAAGGAGAATTTCTACCTGCTTTAGTACAGAATAAAAATGACATAACATGCTACTGTCTCTCTCTCTCTCTCTCTCTCTCTCTCTCACTCACACACACACACACACACACACACTATAAGATATCTACTTACATAGCTTGCATTATGTAAGGGTTAGTTTATTTGAACATTTAAATTATTATATATTTTTATTATAATTAGAATATATATATTTTATTAATATATATAATTTATATAACATCTATCGATCTATCTATATAATATTTTTATTATATTTATTTAATAACAAAAAAGTTATTTCATTTTAATTTTCATTATTCTGAAATATCATTAAATATCAGAGAAAAATTGGGCAAAAATAAAACAATATTAAAATCTATAAAAATATTTAATAAATATATTAAAATAAATCATACACTGTTTCTAATTTTCTTGCCAGAGCCCTAGTAGCTATATTGCTAACTAAATATTCATGTTTTGACTGAAAAGACCAATATTGCTTGTATCACTCATCTGTGTTTACTGAACAATTATAAGATCTGTATTTTTAGACCTCTATTCGAGCATATATCAAAAACAAGTCAAAAATCTTCCCTGCGCATGTTTATGAAAGACATTTCTAAACTCTTCCTGACCTGAAATGTTTATATCCAGAGTTTACTTTGTGAACATTTTAGATGTCATCAAAACCACCTTGCTCCAGGGGTATAAATTGATTCCATTTGTTGCCTGCCCAAGCGACTGGCCTCGGCTGCAGGAGCCATATGAGGTGGAAACCGAGAAGCTGGAGAAATCAGTTCTGAGGGGAGACACCATGGACTTTCAGAGGGCTTCCTGATGAGTGAAAATCAGGGATGGGGTTCAGTGGGAAATCGCATGCCATGCCTCAATCAGCAACATGTCCCAACAACCAGGGAGGCATGTGTCAATCAAACCGATGTGGGTTTGTGGGGAACCAGTGAATCAGTAGTAAGGCTTTTAAGTCATCATTTAAGAAAAACTGAGAGATGCTCTGCTGCACTAATGTTATACATGTTCATATCATACTGACAATAATACCATAAGACCAGGGGCATCTTGCACTATTTTTGTTTGTTGGATGGGACACTGATGCCAGTTTTGGCTAACTTAATGACCAAGAATGAACAAGATTATGATGGGTAAGGGGGAAAAGTATACATAGTACTTCTGTGTTGTAAATTGTGTCAATTTGATTAGTGTGTTCTAATAAGGATAAACAATAATTCAAATAAATAAATAAAAACGTATGTTTTACATGAAAAAGACCAGTTTTGGCTTTTTTTAGCAACAAAAGTATGGCTTGATGATGGCATAATTTCAATCTTGACTACATGGGCATTCCTTTTTTTTTTTTTTTTTAAACAAAAACCTTCTTACTTTAATATTTAAATAATATACATAATATTATATTATTAACAAATTTATATTGTTCATAATTTCACTATATTTTATAATTTAATATTATGAATTATTTATATACAGTATTTTTTAGACATTGTAGGAGTTGGTGTTATGTACATTATTGAATTCAGTCATATACAGCGACAACGCAGCAAAATTACAAAAAGAAACACACACACACACACATACAAAAACTTCATTCCCACTTTAATAACTGCTCAGGGGCTTCCAGGATAGTGCTTAAGTTTTATAAACTCTACCAAGGAAGTGACACTAACAAAAGTCAGAACTCATCATAGCTCATTATAGTGAGAGGATATGGTACATTATCAGCTCATCTAAAACACTCTCAATCAAAACGGTGCCAAACAATGTCAACAGGATGTCACTGAGAGCCTGTATACTACAGATGGATGAAACAAAGTGTGAGTATGTGTCTTTTAGAGCAGAAGCAGCATTAGACACTCTAAATGCGTAAATGTAAGCACATGAAAGTGTAAATGTGTGCACACTTTTACAAGCATGCATTAAATGTGTGTATATATAATTTGTGAACCAAAAGGTGGTTTTTAAATACACTTACAATGAAAGTGGTGTGTGCGAGTCTGTTCTGCAACGTCTATACGTATCCACCCTCCACGCTTAGACAGAAAGCAGATGTCGGGAATGTGTTAAAGAACAGTTTTGTTGATAATCAACCTGCTATTAGTGAGGTATGTGGCAGCGGTGCTGCTGGGCTGTGAAGGATTACATTACTCAATCTCTCCAGACGACAAGTGGCTGCTTTCCTCTTAGCAGAGTGCAGCACACATACAAATGGGTTCACACTGTTTTGGAGCATCTCCCCCGAAAAACTCTCTCTCTCTGAAAAGAGTTATGGCTCTCCGTTTCCTCCTGTGGCTCAGGAGGTCCTGTAAACATGGGCTAAAGTAATGCAACCTTATTCAATTTCCACCATACAGTGGGGCAGAAGGAATCTTCATAAATGTTTGACCCACAGATGAGGTAATAGATTTGCTGGACAAGATTGGGGGTCCCAAAATGCAAAAGCTAAAATGACCGAGAAAGTGATATATGATAGAGTGGCATAAGGCGTAATGGAAGAAAGAGAATAATCAAGAGCGGGTGGGAGGGAGTCAATCAGTGCTCTCCCTCCGTTTGACCAGCAGCCAAGCAATGAGACTCAGAGCTGTGGCCGAGCTCCTCTGAGACAGCTGCAACATTTCAGGGCTCCAACTCAGCAAATTTCCATCAGCTGCTGCTGCCAGAGACCACAAAATGCTTTCAAACAACGGCTCACTTCAAGAATTCTTGTCTCAGGGAGGAGAGACACAGAAAAAAATGGCTGGAGAAAAGTATCACAGTGCAGCTGAGAAAGTTCAGTGCATTAGGTTAGCAGATTAATGCAAACTGTGCCCTGGCAGCAGAGTGTGATTGGCCCTTCACGGCAAAAATTGCTTGCAGGTTTGGAAGACAGTGGAGAAAAGTGTGTTAGAGAATGTAGCGTTCATAAACGGGGCCGGCGTGTTTTGTGTCAAACCCCTCAGTGTCTTCGCCATACATTAACACTTGTCACCGATGTCCATTAGGTCTAAAGCCAGTGCCGAAAATTTAATTACCAAACCATTTATTTTATTGTTAGGAAAATAAACCAATGAAACCTCAGAATGCATTAGGCTAGCTGGTGGCCTCTCCTGTTTTCACCTTCTACGTTGATAACACCCAGTACACCCTGCAACCGGCCTAGCACACTGAAATAATGCTCCTCTTATATATAAAAACAGCTGGCAGGCATAAGTCATTCTTTATTTAAGTTCAATTAAGAGAACAACTGATTTAATGAAGGAAGCTATTTATACACAAGGGTTACTCATCCGTGCCGTCCATCGGCTGAGTGCCTCACAGGCCAAGAGGAGACCTGTCTCAATAAACTAGACCATTGACACGGGGTGCTTGTAAAAACAAGTGGGCCCAATCCATTCGTGACCGAACGCAAGGGACTACAGGCAGCCTTTGTCATGGATGGTCTGGTAAAAGGGGGTTTTGGTTTAGAGAGAGGAGCAAAGGGGCCTTATGAAGAAATTGTATTTGCTGATTACAGAAATAATTTGGTCTTAATTTTATAACAAGTATTATTATTTTTTAATAATAATAATAATAATAATAATAATAATAATGCAATTTTAAAACTCAAGGTCATTTTGTAGAATAAGTATTATTTATTTTTTAAATGATAATGATATCATCATCATTATAATCATCATTTAAAAAATAATGATTCTACAAAATGATCTTTGAATTCAGAGAGGTGCTATATAAATAAAATCAAATAAAATGTATGATGATGATGATTATGAAGATTATTATTATTAATCATCATCAACATTTAAAAAGTAAAAACAGACGTGCTATATAAATAAAATGTAATAAAATGAAATTTATGATGATGAAGAATAATAATAACAATAAAAATGATCATTATAATCATCATCCTTTAAAAAAATAGTAAAAATCTAATATTTTTAGAAAGGCACTATCCACCTTATTTTTCCTGCAAGAGCAGGCCATTTGTACATTTTATGGGTCTGGCTTCCGGTCTCATCCACGTCCAGCTATTTTTAGCTGTACAAAACAGCTCGTTTTGCTGCTTGATGTTGCAAATTGGTGTGTCTTACCACATTGTTTTAATGTATTATTTTAATTATGAACACACTGGTTTGTAGTGCACGTTTACTGCATGTTGTTATTCTTCTCGTTATTTCCCTATAGCGGCTAATGAACCAGAAGTCTCGCCCATAGGCTTACATCCGCACTGAAGGTTGATAGAAATTTGTTTTTAGAAAGGCACTATAGAAATAAAATAAATAATCTATGACTATGATATTGTAATACTACTACTACTATTTGTTAATAAAATAAAATAAAATAAAAAATAAATATTATACTTATACCATGTATGATCTGTTACACAGACACTGGAAATATATCTTGAATCACGATGGAGATGAAAGCTGTCACATGGACAGGTCTCAAGTTCAAGGTCCAAGTAAAGCAATATCTTCAGAGTTCAAACACTGCTCCTCTAAACTCCACTAATGTAACATTTTAAGTGCTGTGTATGCTCCTTCTCTCATTCCCTGCGCGTTATAAAAGTGAAGAGCTATGCTGGAGAGTAGTGTTTGAAGTCTGGGCCCAGGCCCCAGCTCGGCAGTAAAGGGACTCCCCCTTCCTTTCCCTGGCCGTATAAATGACAGCTAGTGAAACCCGAACTGCCGGCTCTTCGTAAAAAACCCGGACTATCTGCACCGCCCTCTCAGTTAATCAAATCCGCCGTAATTGTCATCTGCAGATTTTTAAAGACACAAAAGGGAAATCGTAACTTGACCCGCACCTCTTGACTCAGGATTGTCAGAGTTTGTGTATAGTCATGCTTCGTCGTGTGTTTATGTGTGCGGCCGTACAAAGGCCACGGCTGTCGACATCATCTTCATCTCCCCTCATCTCACGCTGCACTACTCTTTAGATCTTCAAAGCCAGAAGAGGACAACAAATCACGGCGTCTTGTGAGTGTAAGCCTATAATAACAGTGACAAGGCATGACACAGGGGAGTAGGGCAGTCGGAACAATGGGGGACCATATGGGATGTTTTTTGGGAGGAGATGGAACTATTTAAGTAGTAAAAGAACATTTGCAACGAGCAACAGGGGAGCAACTACGAAATATGGAATATGCAGGTCACCATAATATATATTCCGCCTTACGGAGCGATTATACTCCTGTGTCCACTCGGCGCTAAAAGAAAAAACAAAAACAGCTTTCGCATCCCGCAGATGAGCTTCAAACTTCACATTAACATGAACTTATCACCTGACCTCAGCTGTTTTGAGGTAACAGAAATATCTGTAACTAACTGGCTAAACGCACTTATTTTGCTAATAAAAAGCAAGCATTTGCGATGGGTGGGGATGGTGAGGTGGAAGGGGCCAAAACAGCTGCAGAGATGGTGTGCGTGTACTGTTGTGGCTGGACCGGGACAGTGCTGCAGCGTTGATTGACAGGTGCCGAAGACCTGCACTTGAATTTGCACAGCCGGACTCTGACAGCGAGCCTTGACTGATACCATGTCAATGGCAGGGCTCACATTTGTGGGTGGGAAAGGAAAATGTTTTGATGTTACCAAGAGAGACGGCACAGAAAAATAACACTCCGTTAAAATGAGTTAATCGCACTCTTTAACAGGAGCTTTCACTGGGGGCTGGAGACAGCTTTATTTATTTACCTCTAAGAAAAATAGTTTCTCTGGATTTCATAGCTTCATCCTCCAGGAGTTGAAGTACTAGCACACTTTACAAAGCAAATGTTAAATGGTACATTTTACCACTACAAATGAGGACATGTTACAGTATAATTGCTAAATATACAGAGCAGCACCATAAAATTTTGCCTGAGTGAGGGAAGAGTCATTAACAAACTCTGCATTTCCTCTTTTGGGGCTGCAGCTGAGGAGTGGTTACAAAATTTGGGCACCTATCAAAACACAGAACAATTCCCATCATCAGTGCGGTGCATGTGAACTGATAGCATCCAACTCTGCCTTTAAGCTACTAAGGCAGTAGTCTGTTTTCAGATTTGATTAAAACCCTAATTAAGTTTTGAAAACTGAAAAATAGAGTCCCTTTTACGGTTGATTTGAAATTACACACACAATTCATGAGCATTTTGATTATTCTTGAATGTATTGATGTACATGCCTTCGATAAAACATCAAACCAAGTACTATTTAAACAATAGATCATAAACACTCTTTTCATGTAACGTCTCACACACAAAAAGTGAAAATTTTAAAACATTTAAAAAGAATAAATTCAAAATAAATTATTTACATTTTGAAAAATGTTTGCAGTTAATGTGAAGACCTATACCTGTGATCACTCTGATAAGACAAATGTGTGAACAGAGAACTAATTTTGAAATAATTTGACTCAAAAATCTGCTAAAGGAGTAATTAAATGTATCAAATCATGTACAAATTTATTGTCATTTATTGGAATTTTTTTTATTATTTATACATTTTATCAAACTTTGATAATTGCCTTAACCTTTCAAACAACTGAGATCACCACCTTTCAAGATATTACATCAGCATATGAGAGTCAAATTGAACTACAGTAATGTGCTTTTTAAAAATATCAAAATATAACGTACAACTTCCTGTTTCTGTCAAAAACCAACACATGTTGAATGATGTTCACCAACTTTCTTTTGGATTGGCGTTTAATCTCTTTAGTATGCAGTGTGAAATATATCACTTCAATTTCAGCAAGTGAAGAACAAATTTATACTCACGTGTGCTATGTATGTACGTTATTTGCTGTGTCCCAATTTGCCTACTTATACTACACCCTTAAAGTATGTACTTTTTTGTGAAGAAAAAGTACACACTTCTGAGTTTGTAGTAGAAGAGTAGGCAAGCTTTGGGACATACTATCACGTCATACAACTGCGTCTTTAATGGATGCTCTGTTGCATGTTACACGCACCCTGTCACTGTAAACTGGCCTGTCAGTCATCTTGTACAGTTAACATCATCCACATTTCATTTCATTTAACTTCCTACCACTTCAGAGAGAAAAGAAGTAGCACGTTGATCTGCCAGCCGTGGGTCTTTCATGCGGAGAATTCTTCTAATATTTTTTTCATATTAGTGATGCATTGAAAAGTTAATGGCCAAACGGATGTTTATAAAAGTTCGCATTGCTGTTGCAGATGAAATATAACATGGAACATGAAATAAATTTTTTTTACCAGGTTAAATGTTGATTGTTAGTAGGCTAACTCAAACCCCTCTATCTAAACCTCTCTACTTAACCGTCGGTCGTGTACATCTGCCATGTTTGTAGTCCCCCTGGTGTGACTGAGTGGAGGCGGGACTAATTTGCATATTCATAGACCCGCGTATAGTAAATGAGGCAAGGCTGTAGAGTTACATTCAAGCTATTTTAAGGCATGAGAAAATTATTTTCACAAGAAAAAACATTTAAATATGTCATTTTGATGATCAAAGATAAGTTTTAAGGGATAAAATATTTGACTACAGGGGGACTTTAACACTTTTTATTTGTGCTTTCTGAACCGAACCCTTCGCCAAAGCGCAACGTGTACTCTTTTCAACATACTATGCTTTGGGACACACTTATCCTAATCTCACATACTATTTAGGATGGATAGCATGCACATTGGGACACAGGGATTGGCTCTGACAGATTGCATGTTGAAGCCACTCAGGTCGTTACTTTTCGGAAAGCAATGATGTAGTCAAAACATCCGGTAGTGTGGGTTTTCCAGAAAATGCACCTACTCGCTGGACCTCTGCTTCTCGTAAATACTACCATGTATTGTGCATGTTATTTTTTGACAGACATTGTTGTTGTGATATTTAAATGATGTGGATGTGAAAACAGATATATCCTAAGGCAATAATTATTTATTTCTTAGCAGGTAAGTAGTCAGTGAAGTGATTTATGCCCATGAGAGTGTTATGGCGATGTTATTAGCTCTAATATTCCAAATGAAAGCCTGCCTAAGTTTTTGACGGACGTGATAACGTGCATAATGGGGGAACTATGTTTGATTTTTGGGTAATTATAAAATGTGCTGGAGATGTTCGAAATACTTTTTACGTAGTTTATTATAGTTATTTTACGAAAAGAAGTTTATTTCGTGGCTTTAAAAAAATCACATGCTACTCAAAGACTGATACGTTTGGCTTGCCAAAAATGTTACATTCAGCCATGGCAAATTTGTTGATTTTTGAATATCAAGTTCATTTATTTTTTTACCAAGAAAAGAGTGGTTTTGATGCACAAAGTTGTGTTTATAGTCACTTACAACATAAATCTTTTATTTAAACCCATGAAAATGCAGATCCTGTTGTAAATAATAGGGAAAATATATATATATATATTTTTTTTTTTTTACTTTTCTTCAATTATTATCCCTTAGCAGATGTTGACTCAAATCCAAAAGCACCTATGACTAAGTAGTTGAAATGAATGAATGAATTATCTCTTCTTCCTACACATATTTATCATCAATGTTATTTTGTTAATTGAAAAAAAGTTAAAAAAATATGTATAATAATATATAATTATATATATATTGTACAATTTATAATAAATACATACACACACACATTATATTCTAGATAAAAGCTGAAAAGGTAACCTCTGTTATGAAAAAAAACTGAAGGGACAGATACATAATATTAGTGCTTCAAAAAGTGTGTCTTAGTAAGTAAGTGTGTATGTGCGTTAGACAGACTGAGTGGCACATTTGATATGGTCTACACAGGTGTCCTGGAGGCCCACAGTTGCTTCGAGTCCAAGAGCTTGAATGAGGATTGACGCGTTTAACTCGACAAATATGAAAGCCATGTATGGAATGATATGAGGAGGAGGGCGAGGGAACTTGAAACGGTTAACTCATTAAAGCTTGAAAACTCACTCTTGATTTACGCCTGAAAATATAGGTAATAACATCAATACATTTCTTGCTTTTGGAAATAGATTGTAGCAATTAGTTTTAAAAGGAGGTGACTGTTCACTGCAGGGATTCATGCTTTCTCAGCTTTGGAAGCAAAAGCCTGTTTTTCAGTCCAACGCTGCATAAATCTAGAGTTTAGAACTAGTGTTTAGGGCTTAAATATATTTTATGTTAATTTTTTTTATTATTCCCCTTTAATAAATATTTGTTTGGCCCAGCATGGCTTCAGGTAATAGTTTCCATTTGAGACAGCACGTAGCTGTCTGGAAAAATAAACACAGGTTTTTCTTGCTTCTCATCATATGACCGAGGGAAGACATAAGGGTTTCATCTATCACACGTTGGAATGGTGCAATTACACTGGTGTTGTCATTTGAAACTGATACGCAAGGGAAGCACATGGAAAGCAAATGCTAACCCCACAGAGAGCACGTTGATAACCTGCTATTTCTCATGCCTTTTATATTATTCCTGCTCTGCAGGTCAGCGATTTGCATGTGTGACTTGTTAGACGTATGTGTTTGTGTGTGAGAAAGTGTGAAAGAAACTCGACCATATTACTACACTGGGGAAATATGCACTTTATCTCCTCAGTCAGACTCAGTACATTTGATTTTGGTTCCACTCAATTTCAATTGACATGAATTGTGCTATAAAGAAGTGGAGAAATGTAACTCTTGATTTCTCTTTGAGTGATCTCATCGAGTCAGACAGGCCTCCTAATATGACAAAACCACAAGCTCTAGAAGCATATGTGCTCTGTGTAAATGTGTGTTCACACAGGCCTTGCGTGTTTAACAAGCAGATTTCTCTCTGATACGGCAGACTCATGTGTTTACTCAAGCCTCTGACCTTCTCGCCATGACACTTTCACTGCTGATATAAATACCTTCACCATGCTAAATCATCATGCCCCACTCAGGTAACCCAACACGCTTCACCCCAAGTCTTCGCCCATTGGCCGCATCGCATCACATGCCTAATGCTCTGGCCAACTGCATCGGAGAAACATTACTGCCGGGGGATATTTTTATACAAGGCTTGTTTGTTGAGAAGGCATCTGTAAAAACGGGAGAGGTGGGGAATGTGTTGGGGAATTGGGTTCCGCATTGAAACCGGATCACAGCACCTACGCTAATATGTCCAAAAGGACTGTAATTATGAGGTGATAATGCCTGCTGATCAGGTTGCTTGTTGCCAGTGAGAGGGAAGCCCCCACTATTCCCAGAGCCAAGAGGCTGATGGGTCTTCCAGGACTGAGTGATGCAATATCCTCGCTGACGGGTTGCAAGGAATGAGCAGGCACTGCAATGTATGTTGACGAGTTCCTGTCACCTACATGATGGTTCAGCATGTTACTTATAAGCAAAATGTTTGCCAGTGCTGAGGCTGTTACAGGCATATCTAATGTCCAAGTCAATGTTCTGAAATCAATGTACACTGTTAGTAAAAAAAAAAAAAAAGAGAGGGATAAAGTAGTGGTTAAGAAATCTGGTCCACATTACATCTTGTTTTGTTGTATGTCTTGTTTTGTTACAACTGTGCCAACCAGGTCATTGATAGGGTTAACTAAAACCATTAAAATATATATATAAACTAAGGGAAAGTATTTTATTTAAGCTTGTTGCCAAGGCACTAAATAAACAAAACCTTAATAGAGTTTATAAACACATATAAAAAAGATAAAAATGAAAATAAATAAATAATAAAACAAAAATACTAAAACTTTAACTAAAATTAAAATAAGCAGAAAATGTAACAAATGTAATTCAAAATTAACAATAACTATAATAGTATATCACTGTTACTACAACACTAACACTAATTTTTTGTCTTATCTATGATTTCATAAACATTAAAATGCTATTCATACAGACAATGAATATACCTCTTCTATGATGATCATATTTTTTATTTTTTTTTTGGAGGGTATAAAAGTTACAAAAAATAAAATAAAAATCTGCATATCATGAAGAAAAATGGCTCATTTAAAACAAGCAGTCAGTGACTGTGTCATAGTCAGTAAATCTCCGAAAATGACAGATAATTTGACATTTTGATGACAAGACATTAGCACTAACACTAATTTTTTGTCTTATCTATGATTTCATAAACATTAAAATGCTATTCATACAGACAATGAATATACCTCTTCTATGATGATCATATTTTTTATTTTTTTTTTGGAGGGTATAAAAGTTACAAAAAATAAAATAAAAATCTGCATATCATGAAGAAAAATGGCTCATTTAAAACAAGTAGTCAGTGACTGTGTCATAGTCAGTAAATCTCCGAAAATGACAGATAATTTGACATTTTGATGACAAGACAACATTAGTTCAGGACCAGCTGTAAAATGCAATGTGGTTTGACTGCCCCAAAACAATGGTATTTATGAATTCATGATATGTGAGTCAATAATATTATTAATAATAATAATAATAATAATAAACTTTTTTTAAAGTATTAAGAAAATCTTGAGAAAAAAAATCAAAACACATTTTCAAAACCATATAAAACAAACATGAACTTGTGCCAAGTTCCTAAAAATATACAGTGTGTTTTAAACTATATACTAACCCAAATGATTGAGTATATCAAGACAGAATCAGTGCATTGTAAGACATTGCATTTCTGGCCATCAGTATGCTTAAATATTCTACTAAGTACTGCGGTATCTATATCATCAAGCTGTCATAATAGTGATACTTATCAGGATTATGTCCCAGATAAGGTCAGAGACCAACAGAAGTCGCAGGGTTGGCTAGAAATTTAATAGCTGAGGTAAGAGGTCAGGTAGGGGCCAAGGGTCAGGATCAGGGACACCAGGGGAGGCATGGCTTTATCAGTTCTGTTACAGAAGGATAGACAGACGCAGTGGACTGAAAGACGGAGCCTTAATTATTCCTGACACATATGGCCCAGGCCCAGTTGCTCCACACAGCAACGTGGAACCCTATGGAAATATACCAAGCCTGTTTATTCACCGTCTCACATTTACACTCATTTCCTTTTCATGTTTTCGGATTATGTTCAGATTTTTCAGGCTGGAATTTCTAATGCAGGGTAAAGAGAGAGGAGAAAAGTGATTTTAGCACTCAGTGGCTGAAACCACATTTTGACTACCACCTTTAGAATCCTTAATGAGCTCTGCTTCAGAAAGTATATTGCTGATGCAGCTACTCTGATGGATTTGATGGAAAAAAAAAAGTCTCTGTCAAATGTGTTCTTATGTCTTTTAGTCCGTATCTTTGTGAGCGAGTATAATATTCATCACATCCTCTATTGTACTTTGAGTTAAAAGTATAATTATATAAATGTGTTTAGTAAACTTTCTGTTAAATTCAAACATCAATTTTAAACCGTCTAGAATCATGTTTCTGAATTATGTCCTCAAAACTACAATTCCATTATCATATATTTCCTATATATCGATAAACTAATGAAAGTGGATTTTAATTTAAAGGTTGAATAGAACAACAGTATTTTTTTATTTTATTTATTAACATTTTTTTTTAGGTTAGGTTATGTTGCTTAATGGCAAGTTTTATTGTGACAACTTACCCCTCATAGTGTGACAACATACCCTGCTTTTTTCTGGGCAATAACAGTGGAAATGTTCAATGGCATAGTAACCATGACTTTAATCGAGACTTAACCAAAACTGACGTACCCTAACAAATATTAACTGGCGTAAAAAGTTTGACAACTAGCCTTGGTCTCCCCATTTCTGATTTACTACTCTTATGTTATTGACTTTTCTCACTTTTCCAATTATGAAAAGCTGACCACATTTGTCATTGCAACGGCAATGATTTAAAATCCATCGGTCATCCAAATTAAACCAGAATAAAGTTGAATTATATTAACATCCTATGAGTGTTAATTCAGTAGGTGACATGGAGACACTGCCCTGGATAGTGAAATAAAACACTGCCCTGAAAGTGATATTGCTTTCCACCTAAATTACTTTGGTTAGACAAATCAAACAGACAAAGATACTGGTTCCTAGTAGTTTGATTGAAGACTGATTGATAAAACAACAGCAGGCTGCTCCCAATGGCTTTCCAGGGAAAAAGCATCTACTGCTTGCACAGGAGTAGTTCCAGCTAAAATTAAAAATAAATGGTACTCACTGTTTATTGAAAGGTAAAGGCTTCTCACCAACTTGGTCTATTTGATTTCACTGTAAGAAAATATGCATGTTGTTTATAGCTGTGGATTAAAATAGAAACATTACTCATGACTGCATTGGACATGGTGGTTTATGACCCAACACCCTTCTTCTACTGCACTAAAAAGAGCCCAGCAGAAAGGGTTTTAAAAAATATTTAGACCTTTGTTATAAAAACATTGGTGGAGGAGGAAAAAAAGGAGACAAGCGATTATGTAGCAAATTGCATCAGGTATCTTTCTCACACCCACTTTCCGTTTCACACACACACAAAATAAAACTAGGGGCGATCAAACAGCCCATATAACACCCCCATGTATGGGGCCGCCTGTGGTCCTGTCAAGGGCCAGCAGCTGGGGGACAGAGGAGAAGGCAGAGGGGGGCGTCTGACCCAGGGTCCAGGTTCTGAGTACTTTTGCAGACAGGTTGGCTCCAGTAGCAATGAGTCATGGCCGTCTGTCTATGTTGCCTACAAACTGGCCAAAAGGCCAGTTATATTTTATCATGATGCTAACCACTGCTTCATTCACTTACAGAGTACTGCCATTTAGCCTATCCAAATCTATGCCTCCTTGCACAGCCACTGTGTATGGAATGAGCGGTACTGGATATAAACAGCAGACTGGAGTCAATTTCAGAGAAATCAATCTAATGTTGACATGCTGCTCCCTTCAAAAGTGCTCAGATGTAAAGAACATTCTGGGCCAACTGAACATTCGTCAAATGGAGAACATTTCTCAAAGAAAAAAAAAAGGTCAGAATTTATTTTAAGATGACGAAGGCTTTCCTATTTTTATGTAATGTTTAAAAAAATCAAATGACAAACTACAGCTGCTTTTCTGGCAGAAAAAAGGTTTATGGTTGCTAAGCTTATAGGTTTTGTGTTTACATAAAATATCACCTGCAAAAACACTGCTGCTTAATCTTAATTTGATATATACATATGAATCTACTTTAATCTAGAAAGAAAGAAAGAAAGAAAGAAGCTCAAGGACATTTTGCAAATGTCGCTTTCACTTGATGTGTGTGTGCATGTATATATGTACACACACATACAGCTTTAAGGGAGAACAAAACATCTAAAGAACCTTTTACACTATAAAGGTTCTTTAGATTTTTTAAATGTTTATTTAAAAAATGGTTCTGTTCACTGACAGATTATTTGGGGAACCAACAGTTTTTTGAAACCATATTCAGTTGAAAACAAGATCACATAATTTTTATAACTCAAAACTTTCAAAATTGTTTCATGGAGTTTTCTCTCTCTCTCTCTCTGAAAGACGTTTTGTCAGGTAAACAATCCACATGTTGTTAAACAACAGTACAATCCAGTGACCGCACTGTACATCTATCCCTCACAGCCTTTCATTCCTGTCCAAAATTAATCATGGCGATATACTGACTAAGGTCTATGGCATCACTGTGAAAACCCCTTTTAAACCTTTATATTTAAGAGCATGTCAAGTAATAAACATTAACTGTATGCATTCAATCTAATCTCTATTTACATAAACACAGCTACATTGTACCAGTCACTTCATACAGAACTACTTCAGCATGGCGCTCATCATCAATGAAAATCACTACACAAACAACAAAACCTCCCTTTCCACTGAAGCTAAGCACGTACGAAAGCATGATATCCTCAGGACTGGACAAACTGAAGACTTGTGAATAATACATGACAGAGCACTGAAATTAAACTGAACCGCAACAAAGTCATTACCAAAGAGCACCCCAGGGCTTGGGTCCAGTCTCTTGAATTCAGGGGCAGGTTGGACCAAACATACATTTCCTATTAACTTTAAGCGAAAAACCCTATCAAAATTAACTAAATTTGTGTTTCCTTTCTGCAACCAGATACTATATAGGCAGATGGACATCCTCCAGAAGAGGGAGATTTTACAGATGAGGCTGTGAGCCCTGAACTCTTTCATTGTCTCATTCCAACGTCTGCACTTGTACAGACCTTCCGCAATTGTTCTGGGGGGAAAAAAAGTGAAAGCCAGATCAGATCGCCTTACTTTTTCAGGAAAAAAGGTGAAAAAACATGCAACCTAAAACTCTTTGGAACTCAGTGTGAAACAGAAACGGACGAAGGCGGTGAGAGAGAGAGAGAAAGAGCTGATGAGAAAGGATGAACAGAGATGTCATGTTGAGCAGTATAAGGCAAGGTAACAAACAGAGCTCTCAATTGTGTCTTAATTTGTGTCTCAGCACAGACTTTCCCTATTATCATAATAGCAACATCCACCCTAAACTTAACATTAAAGACCTTGAGCTGATATAATTTCAGTGCATCACAGAATTAGGGTCAATGACATAATGCAAATGTTTTGCCTGGATCTATTAATTTATTACAAAATAAATAAATAAATATTCAAACATACAATAACTTCTATGATAAGCATGTTTATGCCAAGGTACTTTGACATAATATTGTGCTATTACTTAAAAAATATTTTAACAAAACAGCTTCACTGTTTAATGGAAAGTCATGGTGCAACTAACTAGCAGAAAAAAAAAACTAAAAACAAAATTATATCAAGATGTGACATGGTTAGTTCAGATTGGAATAAAAATGTTACTTTTTATTTAATGGTTACACCAACTTTTTGGAAATGGTATAAAGTGGAAAAATAAGAGAACTGGCACATGTACTGCAATCTAAATAAAAAATGATTAAATTAAAATAATTTTTCCTTTCTACTTATACATCATCGATCCATTCGTCTGTGAAAAAAACATCAAATTACAAAATACAAATAGCCTATCTATAGTACAAACGTGCACACAAGAATGGAAATCAAGACATTGCAACTGAACACACAGAAACACGATAGAAATAAGATGTTCTCAGCAAGCAATGAAACAATGACAAAGCCTTGACAAAACGCGCAGACAAGGTAACGTCCACAGATAGCTGACTGTCAGGTTAAACCTGCTATATGTCAAGAAACACTAGTTAAACTGTCAGAAATCTGAAGAATTATTGTACATTCTATTTAACATTATTTAATTGTATTAGTTGTACAAGCATTAATAAAGTTGGGATTAGCTGGTACTGAAAATGATTTCAGTTACATTGTTTGAAATAGTTGTTTGTCTGTAGAAGACTGAAAGCCATATTGTTTCCTTGTGCGCTGGTTGATTGTTGGGGAATTTTTTTGTAAATTGAGAGCTCACAGACGCAAAACAGGACCTTATCGGGTGGAACAGGTATGTATGGGAAAACAATACAAAGCGACTCACTTGCCCTCTAGATAAGGAGGTACAAGTTTCCAGTTTGCGCTAGCGGCGTATCCTGTTACTAATACTGCACTGGTTTTGTTCCTCTGCAGGGATGTCACATCCCTGAGGGAAAGGAACATATACTTCCACATCTCACTTCTCTCTCTCTCTCTCTCACTCCATACTCACACAAACACTCACACACATGGAAATATCAACTATAATACCTCTCACACACGCTCTCTTTACCTCCCCTCATCCATCGCACAAACATTCACACCATAAATACCACCTCTTGGAAAATAACCTCCTCAACCTGCTCATTCACCACGTCATTTTCATTATTATGTCTCTTGCTGGTTTTCCAAACGATAATGCATCCTTTGGAATGTGCTTTATGAATTTTAAATGAAAGGAATAGTTATATACGCTGAAATCTGCAATAATTTCCTCACGTTTATGTCATTTTAAAACATTATATAAAGAAAAATGTTAGAATTATAGTAGAATTGTATTTTTTTCCCATTCAGTGAAAGTCAATGGTGACCACAATTTTCAAATAAGAGGTTTTCAGGGCAAGATTTTTAGAAAGTAGCAACTTTTTGGAGAGAGTAACAAATTTTTAGCAAATTTGATTCTGTTCCTAGCACAGATCTATCATATGGATTTAGAGGACTCGGAATAAAATGCATGAGTTGTATGGACTCTGTTAATTGACACTGGCTACCATTAACTTTCATTGAAAGTGAGCAGCATGAGCATTCTTTAAAGCACCTTTTTTTTCCTAAACTTTATTTAGAATGACATCAGAGCATGAGAGATGACAGCATTTCTATTTTTGAGTCAACTATACCTTTAAAACACTCTTAAACACTCTTTTGACTGTATGCGGCCTTATAGACAGAGGTAAGAGAAAATCATTAAAAGCTCATTTGTTTTAGTATCCATCTGCGGTCTCGACCAGTATTTGCCTGTTGAAGGAAGGCCTGTGTGACTGAGGTTACATGGGTCATGACACACAGTTGCAGGTGCATCTTAGACTCTGCAGGCAAAGGTCAAAGGTCAGAGAAACCCAAACCAGTTACACCAATTACTCTGTAAACCCATCAAATATAAGTCTTGCTCTGTTATCTATGTAATTTAAGAATTAGTAGGTTTGTCTCTTTAAAGTGTCACTAAACACAAAAAGTCCAATGGTATTATCCTAGCAATAAAGAAACCCATTAACACCTCCTTAACGGGATAGCCTGTGGCGGTCAGGCACAATTGTCAACAATTGCAATTACATTTTACCGATAGCAGTTTGTTTGGATTAAAGTTGAGCGTAATGTTACATTTAAATGATGAATGTATGAATCACCTTAAACTGCATTTCAACAAGTCTTTCTGTTTATCAGAATTACGCAGAAATTACGACTGAAATGTTTATAGTAAATCACAGAATAAGGCTGTTATCCTTGTGCCAAATTTAAATCACATTAAGTCCTTACATAGTAAGTAAAAATATAAGCAAGTTCATGCTAAATTCAAGTACACTGTTTTTTGTAATATGTTCCTAAATAAATTGCCAACATAGTCATTGCAACCGCCTAAAAATACAAAGTCTTAATGATGTAATGCCACTGTAGAGTAATATTTTTGGCACAACAGCAGAGTTCAAAAGCTTAAGCCTTTCGCTAACGTCCTCCAAGATAAATCTGTCAGCAGCGCAAAGCGAGCATGACTGTGTGCGAAAGGTCTACTGAAAGCCATTTCCCTTTGAACAATAAGTAACTGTGTAGAGAGTCCCGTCTCTGGTATATCCAGCGGGTCCCTCCTTTCCCACCTATGTCCATAGATGCATTTGACAAGTCGCCAGTCTCTCATCACACTCCTCCATCCTCGCTTTTTTCTTAGTTATTCCAAATGCTCAGCCCATCACTTTTACCTCTCTATTCTAAGGGATCCATTAAAGTGGATTTTTCACATTCCTCTGCTGTCATCCTAACCCTGCTGTTTACCTTGTCTTTCAGGGGAAGTTATGGCCTATCAGCCTCTGCCCATCTTCCCTTGAGAAGCTGAGAGCCTCAGACTGGTTTCACAGTAGGTGCTGTTCCTTCCATGAACAGGTAGTCATTAACTACTCGCCGTCACTCCAACACACGACAGCGCTCCGGCCTGTCAGCACCTTTAAATCGGGAGCCTAAAAACTCTCTTAGCATATTTAAACTCTAAAATCCTCAAGTGCTTCTAATCCCAAGTGAAAATTTTGTAGACATATGGCAAGGTAATTTGATAAGCCATTTTTTCTCCACTCAAAACATTACGTTGTTATTGTGCATGTTCAACGAAAACATTTAATATGCCAATCATTTATGTCAAATTTATATTTGAACACTCAGATACAGCACATATTTACAAGCCAGACAAAGACATTATTATTCACCTGGTGTAGACATTGTCACTTGCTATGAAACAAAGGAAACACGCTGTCTCACGTCCTTGTCCCTGAGCAGTGACAGTTAGGTCTAACAGGTCTTGCAGGCTTCGTTGAGTTTGTCTTATTAAAATTAGTTTCCTCTTGTGGCATCTTTACTCAAAAAAAAATTTACCTTCACACCTTCAGGCTTTCCTCTCACCTGCATTCAGCCGGTCACCCTCTGTGTACAGGTTTTTCTATACTGGCGGGGACTTAAACCTGAATACACACCAACTCATAGGGACTTGTGTTACCGTGGGGACCTAAATTGAGGTCCCCATGGGTACAAACGCTTATAAATCATACAGAATTATTTTTTTTTTGAGATTGTAAAAATGCAGAAAGTTTTCTGTGAGGGGTAGGTTTAGGTGTAGGGTTGGTGAAGGGCGATAGAAAACACAAGTTGTACAGTATAAAAACCATTACGCCTATGGGGAGTCCCCACAATGATAGTCATAGTAGACTTTACACTCCGACTGATGTCAGCAAGAGTTCATCCAAGCTGAAGAGAGAAGCTGCCAGAACAGTCAAGTCTGAACACACTCTTACACAGGAAGCATCACACCGCTCTCATGCCATCTTTCAGGTGCCCAACAGCAGGACAACAAGTTGCCAAACACATTTTAGCGCTGACCTCCAGCAACCTGTTTTTACAACTTTTTTCCTCAAAGGCTTCTTGTTCAATGAAGAACAAGTGACTTTTGAATGACACGTCTCGCTTTAGCACATACAGTGTGTTCAGCGCTATTATTGAACTCCCCAGAGACTCATCTCCCTCTGCTGGTTACAAAGCACAGCACTGACATATGCATATGCAAATATTAATATTTAAGTTTAGGGACCAGTTCTAACTTTTAACTAGTTGCTTATTAGTATGCATATTACTAGCATATTTGCTGTTTATTAGTACTTATAAAGCACATATTAATGTCTTATTCTGAATGACCATAGATCCCTTATTCTATATCTGAATTTAATAACAACCTTATTAACTATTAATAAGCAGCAAATTAGGAGTTTATTGAGGCAAAAGTCATAGTTAATTAAGAGTGGAACAGAATTGGACTCCAAACTAAAGTGTGACCACGCCTTCAATAAATTGCTTTATATGTACAGTCGATGCACATGTATCTTGCTTTTGCTAAAGGAATTGGAATTGAAATCAACACAAAATCCAACACATCAGCTCTGGTCAACCAAACATGTTTATACAGGTGAAAAATGTGCACAATAGCATTGTAAAACTCATGATAAAAGCATTTCTGTAGCTCAATCAATAGAACATGGCACTGGAAACTGCAGAGATTTGATTCCTGATAGGATTTTTTCTTTTTTTTAAAGGGAAAAATAGGTTTAATTCTGTGGAATATATAATTTCTTTTTTAAATATATACAGTGTATATATTTTTTTCCACACACACATGCACAGTAATATTGTGAAATATTATTACAATTTAGATATTGATTTTCTATTTTAATACATTTTAAAATGTAATTTATTAATGTGATGGCAAAGCTAAATTTTCAGTAGACCTTACACTAGTCTTCACTGATTCATATTTTTGTGGAAAACAGATTATTTGATTAATAGAAAGGTTAAAAGAAAGTCATTTAATTTAAATACAATATTTGCAACAGTATAAATGTCTTCACTGTCACCTTTGATCAATTTAATGCATCCTTGCTGAAAAAATATTTTATTTTAAAAATCCTACTGACTCCTGTCCGCTGTGATCTTCCTACGTGTGATTTTCCCCTGATCGAGCTGATTAATCTCGTGCTGTTCTTAAATGGTTCAGATTTCAGTCTAAGGGCTCCAGATCCCCAGTTAAGACCAGGGAGGGCTCCAGACCCCTGTCATGGCCCACAGAGGGCCTCGGAGCCCGTAAGCGTCCCTAAGTATTTTTGGGGGTGGGTAGTAGGGCTCCAGCTGTAGAGGCCGGGGCGGGGGCTGGGGCCGTGGCCTCGGAGGCTGCTTTGCTATGGCCTCCTAAACTACCTGCTCCACCGTGTCCTCCTGGGCTGCCAGATCCGCCGTGGCTCCCCGAGTCCCCTGATCCGCCATGGCCTCCGAGTCTGCCTGCTCCGCCATGGCCTCCGAGTCTGCCTGCTCCGCCATGGCCTCAGAGTCTGTCTGCTCCGCCATGGCCTCCGAGTCTGTTTGCTCCGCCATGGCCTCCGAGTCTGCCTGCTCCGCCATGGCACCCCAAACTGCCAGATCCGCCATGGGTCCCGGAACGGGCGCCGCCCTGGAGGCCTTCCGTCCGTTAACCCTGTTCCTAGAGGCCTCCAGAGCGCCCACCCCCACTCCCCGTTGGATGTTATACGGCACAGGACGCACCTTCCGGGAGGGGGGAGTCATGTCAGACTTTGTTCCGTGTTTTGCTCCCCATGTGCCCTCTGGCTCCCCGAGTCCCCTGATCCGCCATGGCCTCCGAGTCTGCCTGCTCCGCCATGGCACCCCAAACTGCCAGATCCGCCATGGGTCCCGGAACGGGCGCCGCCCTGGAGGCCTTCCGTCCGTTAACCCTGTTCCTAGAGGCCTCCAGAGCGCACACCCCCACTCCCCGTTGGATGTTATACGGCACGGGACGCACCTTCCGGGAGGGGGGAGTCATGTCAGACTTTGTTCCGTGTTTTGCTCCCCATGTGCCCTCCTTGCCCATATTTGGTTAGTTTCCTGTTCCTGTCCTGATTATGTTGATTTAATTCCAGGTGTTCCCCGTTTATTTCCATTGATCCCAGGTGTGTCTCGTCATCCCCTCGTCTTGTCATGTGTTTAAATAGTGTTCCCTGTTTTTAGTTCAGCGTCCGGTATTGTCCATGTCTACATGTGCTACATGAGTTTTCCGTGTTTCCTTTATGTGATTAAACTTCTCTGGATTGATGTACTCCTCGCCTCCCTCCGTTCCTTGCTCCACACTCCACTCAGTAGCGCAACCGTGACAACTCCAAACGTTTAATTAAATAAAAAATGTAATTACATTAAATGTAAATAAATTTAATTAAATTAAAATTAATCAATTTTAATAAATTCTGTAGAAAATGTAATAAAAGTCCACAGACTCCACCAAGTCAGGCCACTTTTCAGGGGAAATTATCAATCAGATGTTATGGACACTTCACACAGTGATGGATATTTAAAAAAAAAAAAAAGGCTGTGATTTGAATCTTCGTATAAAGTCTATAACTGACATACGCCTACTGTTTAATGTGAATTAAGAAAACAGTAACTTAAAACACTAGTCTCACTCCAATAATGTACTTTACACGATCACTTAAAATAATTCAACATGACAAAACGTCTTGCTTTGTCTTAGTGGCAGCATGTTTGGCAAAGATGAAAACTAGAGTTTGAGAGAAAGGGAAGCCAGAATACTTTTCCAACAGCGCACATGTTTAGCAAACTCTCATCCTCTTCTTTCTTCCTCTCCAACAATGGAAGGCAAACGAGTGGGAGGGATGGAGAAGGAATAGATTTGCTAGTAAAAATAAACAGGCGAAATAAACTCTAGCTATATTGGTGTAGGGTTGCAGCACTGAGAAATAAGAGGCTGCCTCGCAGAGGCTGTGGATGCTAAAGTGATGAGGATAATCACGTTGCTGCTGAAATCAATCCACATGAAGACTGCAAATAGCAGCCAGAAGATTGTCACAAAGGGTTTAGCTTGGTGGAGCATGTGTATAAAGCATTATCATGTGCTTTTTTTATGCAAATAATATAAATTCAAGAGACACCTGAATATGTGCTATGTGAATATGTGTTTTGTGATCTCAGAATAAGAGATAAAACATATTAAAGCAATTACCGAAACTGAGAGTCAATTATATAAAAGTTTGGAATAATTATGATTTCTTTTGAAAGAAGCCTGCTCACCAAAAATACAGTAAAAACAGAAATAATGTGAAATATTATTACTAAGAACTATTTTCTATTTGAATATATTTGAAATACTTATTTATGAATATTTGTTAAATATTTATTTATATTATATATATTATATATATTAAATTGTAATAGTATTTCACAATATTACTGTTTCTATTGTATTTTTGATCAAATAAATCTAAAATATTACATTTTAAATTAATTAAAATAAAAAAATATTTAAAACAATTTTATAAAGCTATTTATGCCAGTCTGGATCTAAAAGGAATTTCAAAATACCTTTAGTGTTGCACAAATGAAAGAATGTCATACAGGTTTAGAACGACAAGGCTAAGTAAATGATGGCAGCATTTTCATTTTTGGGTGAACTATCCCTTTAAGAATGTGCCAAATAATATCTTTGACTATAAATACATACGTCTGAGTGAGCTAATCAGTGCACTGATGTTTTGGCAAGATGGTGTTCATGTGAAATGAGGCATGCTGGGATATGGGGCCAGAGGAAGTATCATGTGTCTGTGTGTGTGTGAAGGTGAGGCAACACACCCCGCCTCACACCTGAATAAGTCTGAACTCCACTCTATCCCCAGGTGAGCTCCTCAGCAAGGCGCCTCTGGTTTCACTTCTTATTCTTTCTCACTCACTCGCGCCAAATTTCAAGACCCAGTCACTCACCTGTCTGACTCATTGTGTGTGAATGTGTATATGACAATAGCAGGCCTGGCTGCATCGCTCTTCAGCCACAAAAATTTACACTCCCTCTTCTGAGCCTGGGAAAGGAAGTACACCTGTAATTCTAGCCGGACTCTCAAGGCTACACGTTCAGTTAAACCACTTCATTTCTGCTCAGATCTGTTCCTCTGCCCTGAGTCTAAACAAGGATCACTACAAACTGCACTCAAGCTCATAGTACACAGCACAATGCAAAACGGCAGAGCATTTTCACCTAAAACTCTAATTAAAGCACAAAGTTCACAGCACAATGCCATACTGCAGCTTTTTATGCTGGTCTGGTTTGACATTTTGTTGTGTACCATGTGTTTATGGGACATGACACTGCATGCTTATATGTGACAGCATATGTTTATGACATGTCTCATTTTAAAAAGTGTTGTTTTTTTTTCTTTCTTTCTTTTTTTTAAAACACAAAATACTACTGGTTCTTAGTAATACACCATTTCCTTACGTAAATTAATATATTATTATATTATTTTTGAGGTACACCCAATAATGATACTGAAATGTTGTTTATCCATCTCAACAGGTCAAACTAAATAAACAGTTGTGTTATCTAATTACTTCTCAAAATAAACAGTAAATAAACATGACCATTAAATAAAACATGTTAATGAATTCTTTGGTAAAACATTCTAATAACATTTAGAAAAACATGGAAGAATGGGTAACATTAGCCTACAATAAGTTATCAATCAGGTGGCGTTAGTTTGGAGTTATTGATATTTCTATGATCATTTTTCTTCCAATAATTCTGATTACTAGACAAATGCAGTCAACACAATGCTTCATAAGCTGAGTGAAAAGGAAAACAGATTGAGAGTACTTACTTCCTGCCATGCTGTTGAAAGGGTCCCAACGATGTCACTTCCTGGGTGTCACCAGTTTTAATGGAATGATCTATTTTTATGGTGGGGGTGCATAATTCAGAATATTACTTCTTTGGTAATAAAAAATAAATTGAATATTGATTAAATTTATTAATTGACCAAAAATGACAAAATCTAGTAAATTATATTTTAATTGTTGGCTAAACAATAGCAATAAAGACAAACAAAATATAGAGAAAAACAAAAAGCATTAAGTTGGGACAGAAATTTACTCTCTCTCCAGATTGTTTTTTTTTTTTTTTTGCTTGAGTAAATTTAAGTAATTTTTAGCAATTGGTTTCATATACTCAGGGTAAACTACATTATGCAGCTGTACTGTATGGTAAATGTATTCATAAGACACAAATTCTCTGTCATCTATACTGTCAACTATATGTCAACTATACTGTACTTTGCAGTGGTACTTGGTTAAGTATCAGCACAGTCCCACAATCTAGCATTTCTTTTTATATAAAAAGTAAAAAAAAAAAAAAAAAAAAAAAAAAAAAAACATGATTTAAA
>NW_015546029.1:1376450-1388608 GCF_001515605.1 Sinocyclocheilus anshuiensis | reverse complement strand
AGAGCGTGTGGGAGCAAGGGAAAATTTTTAGAGGGTGTAAATTGAAACTGCCATTTGGAGGCATTCATTTCCTGGAGTATTTAAGTAAATATTATGAAGATATTTCTCTGTGTTGGACAGTCAATCCATCATGGCTCAAATAAGTTCAAGTATTAGCTCACTTGATTCACTTTGTCATACTTAGTCATTTTGACTTTTAAGGCGGACAGTTATCCTCCCTGCCAGCCAGTTCTGCTGCACAAAAGAAAAAAAACATTAACACCCTCAACTTCTCTTCATCATGGGCAGTTGCATGCCAGAGGCAAAGAGAAATAAATGAATGGCAAGATGAAAACAGCTAGCATGACAGACATGGCTAACTTAAGCAGTCCGATCTCTAGCACATATTACACAGGTGCAGAGAATATTAGCATTGGCTACACACTGAACGTGCTGAGAGGCTGTGGAACCAGGCCCGAGAACAGCAGGGTCCTGACCGAGCTCAGGAATTAGTAACATTGGTGGCTCAGTCAAGTGATTTTGTAGATGTAGTATTAAGTTCCGAAAATTATCTATTAAGTTTGATAAATCTGGAAATGAAAATCATATTCTCATAACATTTTGGTGGAAACGGATCCTTTAACTGTAATTCCAACAGCTAGATGTTCCATTTCTAAGGTCCCTCATGGGAGTCTACAAGAAGCGATTCGTTGACTGCACAGCGCATTAGTTACTAACCACCCATTGCACAGAAATAATGTTTCATCTTCTTTTTCTTAGCATGAACAAAAAAAAAATCATAAGGACAAGCTGCTAACTGTGCAATTGCAACTGTGCAAAGTCTTGAAGGATTTAAGGATGCATTAAAGCATTTAATGACTAAATTAATGTAACTGAGAGTGCAGTTGAGAATCAGTTAATGAATCTGAATTGAAGTTGAATTTTTTGACTTTAAGAAAGGACAATAAAAATGTGAAATTCAAAGAACTGCAATACGCATCATTTTTAATAAGAAAAAAGGGCAAGACATGGTTGAAATGATGGCTTGACAAAGGCTTGCCTGAAACATTAAAAAGGAAGTTTAAAAAGTTTTGAAGTTAAAGGTCCCCTGAAATGCTTAGAAACACACAGCGTTACTCTATATGTGTTGACGTCATTTGAACTGAAACAGGAAGACAGGGCGGGACATATCAAGCAGTCCCGCCCCTTTTTAAAATAGCCAATAGCGTTCGTTTATATCACAGCTTGGGCTAGAGCCCTTCGGAGCCTTTGAGCTCCGTAAAGCCGCATTTGACAGGGTATGCCAGCCACAATCTCATCCATATTGCTATAAAATATAGCATTCTGTGTACAATTCAAATAGCTCCGATACATTTTGTGGTCTGTGCCGACTCGCGCATGTGATCCGCTCCGTGCTATCGTGTCTCTGGACCGGAGCAGAGTGTGTGTGCGGTGTGGTGGTTAGCGTGACACAGCGCCAAACCAGACTTCTTTTTTTCCTCAATGGAAAGCATATTTACAGTTTGAATCGCTCCCTGTCCCCTATATAGTGCACTACGTGCCATTCACTGTACAGAAAATTTTAATTCTATGGACAAGCGACCGATTTCAGCCGCGGCTTCAGCGTCTATTTTATAGTGTAGGGGGCGGGCGCTTCGGATTCTAGAGAGCATTTGATTGGACAGAAAGTTTGATGAGAAGCTGAAGTACGATGTGACGTCAAAAAAAATCGTTGAGCCGTTTTGGCGGAAGTGATGAACTGAAAGCTTTGAATGCTTATATCTTCTAAATGCGAATTTTGTCACTGTTTTGGAGCACACTGCCTTATAGATAACCTTAAGACTAACATATTGATACTAACACCCAAAAAACTTTAATTTTGATTTCATGGGGACTTTAAGACCTGTCACCTATAGAATTTTTAATTATGTTTACTTATTATTTTGTTATATTTATATATTTTAATATTTTTGTTTGAAGGAGAAAAAAGCTTTGACTGAATTGATTAATGATCTGAATATAATTATACAGTTTATATATACAATATAAAATTATACAGAGATTCTACTGATTTCATTAATAAAATTTCTGAATTACATGATTTACCTGATACTTCTTTGTTATTAACTTTGGATATAACGAGCTTGTATACTAATATTTCACATGAGAATGGACTGAATGTTCTTAGACATTACCTTTCGAAACGTTGTGATGTCATTCCACCTTCCGAATTTTTGATTGATATGACTTCTTATCTTTTGAAATATAATTACTTCAGTTTTGATAAAGATTTTTACCTTTAAGTGAGTGGCACTGCAATTTTTGCCCTGAATTATGCTAATTTATTTATGGGTTTTTTTTTTAGCACTGTTATGTATATAATAGTGAAGTAAAGCCATTATTAAGTGGTATAGAAACATTGATGACATTTGGTTTTTTTTTGTAAGATCTGGATGAGGTCTGAGAATTTGCAGGTAGTTTAAATGATTTTGTAAATGAGTTGGAATTTACTTTGGAGGTTAGTTCATCCAGGGTACATTTCCTTGACATATAGGTACTGAAAAATGAGGGTAACTTGATTACCACTTTATTTACAAAAGACACAGATTGTATAATACTACTGGCTACTTGTTTCCATCCGACTCCTTTAAAAAAGGGATTAACCTAAGAGTCAATTGTACAGATTGAGGATTTGTTATTCAGATTCATACTTTGGGAAATCGAGATTTTTAGATAGGGGTTACCCTTCTGAATGGGTTGATGAAGTATTGGATTCGGCCTTTCGGAAAACACGGGCTGATCTGTTAAAAAAATAGTAAAAAAAAAAAAAAACTTTCTTTTACTTTCATTACATCTTATTTATGTAAGTCCTATTTGATAAGAAAAAAAAAAAAAAAAACGTGGTATTTTTTGTCTTCTGATTTGGAATTGAGCTCTCTTTTTCAACCTCCTCCCTTGATTGTATACAAACGGTCAAAAAATGTAAGAGATTATTTCATACATGCCTGTTTTTAGAGTTATGATCCTAGTCCATCTCAGAGATTACAGAGTCAGTGCAATAATACATTTAAAACATCCTTTTTTGTCATCCAAGAACTGGCAAATCAATTCTGTTATTACTTGTGCTTTGTCCCAAGTAAAAATTTGTTTCGATATAACCTTTCTACAGGATGTCTCTAATATTATGATGTGTTATTTCATTGATTGCTATTGGTAATTATGTATCATTGCAGCGATTGGTCATTTGTTGTTTTTAAGTGAGGTTGTGCCTGAATGTTTTTTGTATACCTGATGAAGGTCACAGGACCGAAACGTTGTTAATAAAATATATATGTGCATGTATCGATACTGTGCGGGACTGTTGAGTTTTTCCGTATTTTTTATATTTTAAAAATTGTAATTCAGTAAATTCCACTTCCTGTAAATTCAATTCAACTTCCTGTCGAGCATTGCCAATTTAATTTAAATCTAAACTCACAAAAGTTGAGTTTAATTAAATTAAATTTAAACAATATATAAATATATACAGTATATATGTGCCTAACCAGAGGTGCAAACACTGAACCACTTGTAGGCCGACATTAGGAACGTTCCAGTAATATACTTCACGGATCTCTTTCTAGCTGTTGGTAACATGACACTATTACTTCTCAGCTGCAGCCCAAATCTGTAACAGGTGATAGATGAAGTGCAGAATTCTTTTTGTCCTTCACATTTAAGTGCTTGTCAGAGGGGATATGAGGCACAGAGCCCTATCCACAAGAGGAACAGAAATGCCTCAGAGTCCATCTCAGACGAGCTTTTATGGAGCTCTGAGCCCGAGCAGGGCAAGGGGGATAATTGGTCGATGGATATTTCAGACACTCAGCTCTCAAAGTTCCAGCTTTCCAGGTCTCGGCCGACCGGAAGCGAGAGGCTTCTGGGATTGATTTATACGGGTTCTGGCCTAAATTGCACATGTCAGGGTCGACTCTTTCTAATATTAATATTAATTCCTTTTGGAATGGAAGCTGATTCTGGCAAGACTAGCACGTCTGGAGTTCTAAGTAGTTTTCCATGAGTCTAATGCAGAACTGAGGCTTTGGAGATATGATGACAAAAACCGCCCCTCTCTCTTTCCCTTATTCTTTTTTTTTGTCTTTTTCCTTTCTCACTCTTTTCACTCCACCTCTCACGCTTTTTGTAAATACCACAGTTTCCTCAGTTTCTTCACGAGGGTCCGCAAAACATTAATCTGGACTATTAGAAATAAGACTCAAATCTGCTGCTCTCACTTGTTATTTTAGGAAAAATATACCTCTCAGAAAGAAGAAAAATAGCATTGGCCAGATCTGGAAAATGACGGTGTATTCTACACTGCTACATATGTACAGAATTACCATATGGAATTTCCCTTATTACACAAATCTTGACATACTCAGATATGCTGCACTTTATATTTTAAAGTCTGCAAAATTCCTCAGAGGTCCTACAATTCTTATCATCTCTCGGCTCAACTCTTCAGATAGATCCTTCACTGCTTGGTTGGTTTTGACATTCCTTTCCAAACAATTTTAGTTGAAAATATGAGATCAGTTGACTAAATATATAACGTAACTCTAGCTTAAGCTACGGGCCTGCTTCTGATCTGTCCCCAAGCAGCCCGATTGCTCATAAACACAAGCACTTTGAGTTCGTTTACAGTGTACCGGCAGCCAAAGACATCATTATACCTGATCCCACGTGTGCCAAGAAGTGCTATTCAGGCTTAAGGAAGGAGGCCTGTACTATCGCAAGAAGCAAGACCGCACACCTACTTACCACACAGTATTCAGATTTCACCAGGTCCCTTATAGGACAATTAACAGCTGCGTATCAGCAAAGCAAAGTGGCCACTGCCAAAATTCAGCCCTTGTTTGCTTTGGAATCCATGGATGAAATATGCTCATTTTGAACTCTTGTTCAAATGTGTGTAGACCACAGAACTCCTGGGGATTACTTGTGTTTTGCATGTTCTAAATTATATTGAGAGCAAAACGTGCATCGTGTTTTGATATTGTTTGTCACACAAATTTGGACCAGATATAAGGACTTATGGGTCACACTTTATGTTAACAGCATTGATCTCAATTTTGAAACCAATTCCATGCACAAAATCCAGACATCTACATAGCTTCCAACCAGGAGATGTAAACAATTTCCAAGTCAACTTTGGGAATCTGAATGCTAACAGCCATGTCCCTTAACAGAACAGTCAAACCCACTTTGCACTAAACATCTTCATTAGACTTCGTTAAACTCTCCTGCTCTGAAAAAAAGCCTTATGCACGCACATTCTTGTGTTGTCCCTTTTGCTTCCTTCGCAGGCAGGATGTGAGTTCAGCTGGGAGCTGATCCCTTGCAGAAACAATGGCTGAGATGCACGTCAGACTAGGCCAGCTGTGTCTCCAGTGAAGTACCAAGGGAAATGTAGGAAATTATGGGCTCCTGAATAGAGCTCTGACATATAGTACTACTGTCTTCTACACGGAGTACTCTACACCAAATATATTCTATTCATGTGAAAAACGACCAGAGATCAATCTCACATTACAGTTTATACTTTGTTTGAGCATCATCCACTTTGCCAAGAACGACCACTGAAATTATATTTATTGAAATGATAGCTCTATGGGCTGCTGCCTTGTTTGTTCTTTGTGTTTATGAAAATGTTTAATTAGAGGCTTTCATTCCCTTGAACTGTCTTGTACCGATTTCAATATTTGCACATGGTCCTTACTTCTGTCATATACTCCAAAGAAAATAAACTCCTTGGTATTCTTTGCCATTTCACCGGAATCAAGAGGACAAACAAAAACATCTGGAAATAGTCATGAGGCAAACAAATTACCCAACATTAAATATTATATGCAGCAATATGTTATTTGTTTTCATCTCAGATGTCCTGTGCATGTTGAAAGCTTGAGAAACCTGTTCTATGCAAGACCAACAAAGATTGCAAGTTTTCCATGGGAAAACGAATAAAAAGTGATTGAAAAAATGCCAAGAGGGAATGGGAGATGAAGTGGTAAACTGTTGGGGAAAAAAGAGATTAATAATAAAAATACATTTGTTTCTCTTTGTAGAGAGACATTTATCTCTCTGTAAGACAATTTATCTTGCTTTGTTTTTGCATATTTGTATTTTTATTGTAATAACTTTTTATTTTTATAATTTTCTGTATTTCTGAACACTAAATTAACTATATTGTATAAACTTGTATTTAATTGTTCTTTTTTAACCTGATTATTTAGACCATAGGAAAATATTGTAGTATAAACTATATGGTCCTCATCTCTAACAACTTCTGTCAAATCAAAGGGGTTGGGGGTGGGGCTATTTAAATTTTATTTTAATGGGGCACCAAATGTGATTTTTATAAAATATCAGAAAGACACAAAGCAAGGTAGACAGAAGTAGCATCCATCCTCTATCTCAGTCTTCTTGCAGTAGTGTATCTAATGATGAAAGACTAGGAAATAATGAGGAAATGAAAGCCAAACAGTCAGTATAAGCCTAAGCACTGCACTGACGGATATATCACTGCATAAACAACGACTCTAACACCCACCAGAGCTCAAACAGTAGTACAAGCGTGTTCATATAGAAATTAATGACTTTCAGTTGCGAGTTAGTACCAAAGTTACACCACAATAATATGATTTGGTGATTTGGATCTTAAATGTCAGTACACAGGCTTTGGCAGTGCACTACTTAAAACCTCCTGCTGCTGACTCTTAATATCTTAATATTGGCCCCTGTGAAAATGCCTGAATGAGTCAGCCTACGACTTTAGCTTTTGAACTCGTCATGCTTTTATGAAACATTACAGCGCTGTGCTTGCCCCGAGACAAAATCAGCTATACGTGTTTAGTGTAAAATTCTGGCTCACTCAGAGCTCTGTTGACGGCTTGCTTCTAGAAACTTCTGGCCTTTGTTTTCTGTCCTGGGAGCATGGGCATCTTACATGGTAAGTGTTAGGTGGGGTTTCTGAAGTTGTCATTTCTTGGCCATGTTGATGGAACAAGGCAGGATATAGAAGGATATAGACACAGGACACAAGCAAATAGAAGAATTTTTGTTACCAAGACAAATAGAAATAACTCATTACAGCTCATAAACTTTAATCTCTGAATAGATATTAAAACTCTAGTCATCAATTGCGACCAGTTACATGGTTAAATGGTTACAGAGAAAAACTAAACTTCATATACTAGAAGACTGAGAATCACACACTACTAAACTTTCAAGTTTTTGCCTTAATGCTTGAGATGCATGACAAATGAAGCAATATGTGCTCTAAAATCAGCTCAAAATATCAAATATGACTCATGTCCTATACAACTGGACGGAATCCCAATTTGAAGCCAAAAATTGGTGGTCTCATACACTACGAGATTTTCTGTGACATCCGACTGCCCAAAATATGCAGACTGGCACTGACGTTTGGGCAAATAGCGTTGACTTGGACTGCAAAATGGGGCAAAAACCTGTGCAAAAGTCATGCAGTGTATTCCAACCTTAAGTCATATACACATCTCATCAAGCTTATGTTTTCAATTAGTTTACACTTCTTCAAAAATAATAACTACAATATTGAATACAGTATACAAAACATTTCATGTTACTTCTTAACTGTTTGGCTATTAGTTATAACTAGTATTTTTCATTTTGGACCATTAGTCAACAAACCTTCTGTAAATACTGCAAAACTGTCTGTAACATGTTAAGTCTGTAACATTTCTTAATAAAGAGGACAACATGGATAACAACTTGTAGACCTGTACTTGAAGTGTGTTTGGACTTGCTGAGTATGAGTTTTATTGCCACAGGGGTCAGCATGATTCATCACACCTTGATGTGTCACACATCCTGAACTCTGATCCCCACAAAAATGTAAAATGCCTGAAAGGCCCTTTGGGATAGCAGTTAAAGGAGTAGTTTGCCCAAAAATTTGTTGAAAATGTACTCACTCTCAGGCCACGCAAGATATAGATTGTTTCTTCATCAGAACAGATTTTACCATTTAAGATTACTTGCTCACCAATGGATCCTCTGCAGTGAATGGGTGCCGTCAGAATGAGAATCCAAACAGCCGATAAAAACATCACAATATCCTTTAATAAAATGAAATGAAAACAAGGCATTTAAATTCTGCCTTGTGTCACTTCTGTACATATTTTGTAGCCTTGATGCCACTTGCTTGCAAGAGTCCATTGCCTAAAACAGACATCTTGTATCTATTTGACACAGCAAAAGTGCCAACGCTTGAACTGAAAAACCACTTTCCTGAGCCAGTTGCACGGCTAATTGCCAAAATGACTGAAAGCCCTTGATGACAGGCTTGTCTCCTCTTGTTCCTGTATTACTGGCCATTGGGAAAAATAGATTATCATCAGCTGTCTTAAAGGTGTTGGGGCCAAGTAGCACTACAGTTAATGGACAACCTCCTTCCTTCCTACTTCCCTAAATGAACGCAGAGAAACCGACACCCACCCACACTAAGAATTCAAATAGTATTTTTATGAAAACGTTCTTTGCAGATATAAATCAACAAATTATTCTAAAAGCTTCCCAAAATGTTAAGAAAACAGTATCACTTTTTAAATGTAACCAAATCAAAATAGTTTATTATGGGTGCCAAAGAGCTTTCATTGTGTTCTCTAACTCAAAATTAAACAGTCAGAAATGCTTAAGACTTACTTTAATTTGAGAATAATGCATTATGAGGTATTGTGGATGTGGGACATGGGTGGGAGTGTGCAGTGTGATGTAGTGACAGTGTTGGAAACGGCCCATATGTAGAGTGCAGACGGCCTGTCGCAGGGTAGGTCTGCTTTCGAGCGCCAGTGGTATTGTTTTAACAGTAAATCTGTCATAATGTGACAAGTCAGTCTGACATTGATAAGGTATTATTACTCCTCATTGTTTAGAAGCTGAATATCTTAAATGAAAGGTAATTACTCAGCAGGTCTCATGTCCTGGCAGCCGCCATCAGCATCTCAGAGACACGTCAGGACATGTCCTCCTCTGTCATTACCACTGCTTACAATGAACTTCACTGGCTAGAGGGGACTTATTAAACTACATAATTTGAATAGTACACAGAGTAATCTTGCACAATGTTATAGCGGTAACTTTAATAAATCAGCATAAATCAGAAGTCTGATTTGGGTCTTTAAGGAAATTGCAACGTGTTGAATGACAGCGATTTGAATGGTCATTTTAGAATGCAATGTTGAATATGAATTTGTAAGTGATTGCCATTTTGTTTGGAGCAAAGCAAACATGTCCATTAAAAGATTAAATATCGAACAATATACATGATCTTTCTGATCTTTATTATTAAATCATAAATCTTCTAAGGCCTCTCATAATGGTAAATGATTAAATGTATTATGTAACAAGAAACACATTATCATTCAAAAGTCTGGGGTTGGTAAGACATCTCTTATGCTAACCAAGACAGCATTTATTTGATCAAAAACAAAGTAAAAGCAGTAAGTGTTGTGAAATATTATTACAATTAATTTTCTATTTTAACATTTTAAAATGTAATTTATTCCTGTGATGGCAAAGCTGAATTTTCAGCATCATTACTCCAGTCTTCAGTGTCACATGATCCTTCAGAAACCATTCTAATGTGCTGATTTGCTGCTCAAGAAACATTTATTATCAATGTTTAAATATTTTGCTTAATATTTCTGCATAATATTTTTGTGAAAACGGTGAAACTTTTTCTTTTCAGGATTCTTTGATTTAAGAGAAAGTTCAAATGACCATTTATTTGAATTAGAAATCTTATTTTAACACTTTGTCTTTACTGTATGAATGTCTTAAAAAAAACTTACTGATCTTTTGAACAATGTAAAAATCTTGACATGTCATATTTTTCAGATATATGCAGTGCAGTTCAATTCTATGTAGATTCAAAGCATAACCATTAATCTGTTCTAATGTAGGAAAAGTTAAAAACAAAGATGTATTAGAGCAACAATAAAACAACAGGTTGGTCTTTTATTTTCTTATTTTTCAGATTTATAGTCACAACAGTGTATGTTCAACTTTAGACAGTATTGCATGTTTCTAGCCATTATAGGGTTTTTCCCCTCCTGTGTACCCGCTTTTCCTTCCGGTGGGTGAATATGATCCGTGGATATGAAATATGCATATGAGATTAGAGAGGTGAAAAAGTCAGAAGGTCTACAGAAAGTCTCACTGATGAAGGCTTCTCATATCAGGGGACCAGTGAGGTGAGGGCGAGTGGAAACACAACTTCCTACTCAGGCCTGTCAATCACAGCGAGCAAGGGGCCTACACTGATGACCCAAGAAAAGGAAGAGGTCTACTGAGTCCACAAATATTTCTGATGGGGAATTTCACAGAATTGTGGGACTAGGAGGAAAGAGCCTGTCTGGTAAATAATACTGAAAGCCAACAGATACAGTTTAGACAGATACAGTTTTCTATTAAAGTGATTTTTCAATTTGTCCATATGTCCATCTGTATAACAAATGCATGTATGTATGTATATATATATATATATATAAATAAACATTTTAATAAATATATAGTATATTGTATTGTAAAGATTACATATATGTATACAATGAAATCAGATATATGTATGTTGTATATGTATGGATGTATATTAAAAAGTATAATTACAAAAATATAATGAATATATAATAATATAAATATTGTAATATATTATATAAAATGATTACATAATATTTTCTAATTTCTACCAAGCTCACGCCTGAAATTCAGTGTTGTTTTTATTGTTGGATCTTGTCCAACAATAAATGATAAATTGCTTATAATTGTCCTCATTTGGAAGTCACATTCTGAGTAAATGTAAAAGCAATGCACAAGTTTTATTATTATGTATTTATTTGTTTGTTTTAATTAAATTTTTTTATAAAGCAATGCACAAGTTTTATTATTATGTATTTATTTGTTTGTTTTAATTAAATGTTTTTATAAAAAAAATTTTTATTATTATTATTTTGGACAATCACAGTATCTTTTTTTTTCACAGATCAGCCTGAACTTTTCTGCTAAATAACAGAAGATGTATTTCATGCAATCTGAGAGTGAGTAGAATTTAATTTTGGGGGTGAACTACAGCCTGAATATAGTAGCTAGCAAGTTACCATTGTAAGTGAAATGTCTCTCCTCACATTTGTGCCAATCATGTTAGTGAGCCCCCTGTTATTGCCCTCCCCTTTCTGAGAGCGAAACACCTGGACCACTGTGAAAATATTTCGCCTGTAAAGGACTCAGTGCTGCAGGGCCCCATCTCAATAGCATCCTTCACTCTCATAATCAGTCTAAAGACATTATCCACTTAGTGGAGATGAGCTGAGGGGCTGCAGGGGATACGCAGACTGGGTAACACAGTTAGTCTAATGGCCGCCAAAGAGGCTTGCATTGAGGTTTTGATATCTCTCTCATTTGGGGACAACAGCTTTTATAAGCTCTGTTGACAAGGTGCAGCCTAATGCAAACAGCCATTCGCCTGCCCTTAGGCATTCAGAAAAGAGCTGATGAGTACAATCTGGGTCTGTGAGAATGAAGTTGTTTAAATGGTCGGTGGACCAAAGCATGCACAGGATATATTTTGTATTACTTTATGGGACATAAGGGAAAAACAATACTAATAATAATAATAATAATAACAACAATGTTAACAATAAAAGTAACAATAACAATACTAATAAAAAAAAAAGGGAAAAAGAAAAAAAAATACCATAAAATTACAAAAAAGAAGGAACAATACATTTCTGTCCAGGCTGGACTATTGCAATGCTCTCTTGGCAGGTCTTCCAGCCAGTTCTATCAAACCTTTACAATTAATCCAAAACGCGGCAGCAAGATTAATTTTTAACGAGCCGAAAAGAATGCACGTCCCACCTCTGTTTATCAATTTGCACTGGCTACCAATAGATGCTCGCATAAAATTAAAGGCATTAATGTTTGCCTACAAAACCACCGCTGGCTCTGCACCCCTTTACCTAAATTCATTACTTCAGACTTATGTGCCTTCTAGAAGCTTGCATTCTGCAAGTGAACGTCACTTTATTGTGCCATCCCAAAGAAGCACAAAATCACTTTCACAGACTTTTAAATTAAATGTTCCCTCCTGGTGGAATGACCTG
>NW_015546029.1:1361437-1376305 GCF_001515605.1 Sinocyclocheilus anshuiensis | reverse complement strand
ATCCGAGCAGCTGAGTCCTTAGCCATCTTCAAGAATCGGCTAAAAACACATCTCTTCTTTCTTTATTTGACCCTCTAACTCTAGCACTCTCCATTCTAATTATATTCTTTATAAAAAATTTAAAAAACGTGCCCCTTTTAGACTTGCACTCTATTTATTTGCCAAAAAGACGCTAAGTTGGTATAGCGTCAACACACCTGCCTGCAATTATCAAGCAACCCTGAACACCTTGATTAGCTGGTTCAGGTGTGTTTGATTGGGGTTGGAGTTGAAATCTGTAGGAAGGTAGTTCTCCAGGAGCAGGGTTGGAGACCACTGTTTCAAGTCATCTTGAGGCCCACTTGAACGTTTACTGAGGCCCTCTAGTGGGCCCCGGCTCCCTGGTTGAGAACTACTGATTTGGGGGATTCACTCCCACATTTAAACACAATTGTCACTTCCAAAATTTTCCAGCAAGTATGTGGGTTTGGTACAGTGGTACTCTGCCCTGGGTTTTTGCATTCATCACATCATCAACTGGCAGTTTCATAATCCTTTCTCCACATATAATCATTGCCAAAGACATTGCGTGTTTGGACCAGATGTTTAAATTACATCTAAGCCCTGTGCTTTTCTTAATTCAGCTAATGAAAAAACATGTAATGGGGAGAAATGTTTTAAGAAATAAAATGCAGCATGTGCACATAAATCCACACACGTGTTCTTTATCTGACTTTAGGCCATGCAGCTCTGATAAAATCCCAGAAAATGGTCTGGTGAAGTCTGTAAATAAGATAAGAGTTGCACACATATGGCCATATAGTCAGTGATAAAGACCAGCCATTGTACCCTCAGCCTTTCTTGGTGAGCCCCCTACAATAGCAGAGCAATGCATCTTTGTGTCCAGACAGCAAATGAGAAAAGAAAATGCATGGCTTTAAACCTGTGATCAAAAACTGCATATCAATTAACACAGCATAGATAACAGAGCACTATTTTTTGTTTTGAAAAGAATTCTCTTATGCTCACAAAATCTCCAATTATTCGATCAAATTACAGTAAAAACAGTAATATTGCAAACTATTATTACAATTTAAAATAACTCTTTTCTATTTTAATATATTTTAAAATGTAATTTATTCCTGTGATGGCAAAGCTGAACTTTCAGCATCATTACTCCAGTCTTCAATGTATGATGATTCTTCAGAAATCATTCTAATATGCTGATTTGGTGCTCAAGAAACTTTTATTATTATTATCAGTCTTAATATTGTGGTATACTGTGATACTTTTTTTCAGGATTCTTTGATGAAACGATTTATTTGAAATTCAGTACAAATCGATTGTTACATTATAAATTGCCTTTACTGTCACTTTTTGATTTAGTAAACTTTTGAACGGTTATGTACATGGCCTTTATAGCGTCCTCATGAGATTTTATGGCATACAAGACAAAAAATGTTTAGTAAGACATTAAAACAATTGAGATATGGAAAAACAGAATCCGTATATCTAAACATTAATTTTAGCAGTTTAAGTTAACAAAAATGAAATGTGACATATTACGGCAGAATTATTGAATAAAAACAATGTAAAGTCCACCACACCTGATCATACAATGAGGCTTCAATCCTTCCACTGCAGCTGAGTTCTGATGAAACTTCTCTGTAATACAAAGCAACGTCCCCAATGCAAATCACACACTCATTTGGAATTCCGTCCCTGTGGTTTGTTTTAAGTGCTCAGGGCACCTCAGGTTTCTTATTTATCTATTTTTTTAATTTGTGTCATATAAACACAAACAGATTAGATAATAGAGACGAGGGAGCGTGGGATTAATTTTGAAGGGCTCATTAGCACGTGGCTAGTCTAGGATAATTAGGTTTAGTTTTTTCCCCACGGCCTCTAGTCATATTGCAGTGTGGCAGCTGCTTTTACAAGCCCCCTATGCTCTGACTGATAAGTGGTTGTCAATCAAACAGGCCTGAGTTTGGTAGCGTAACATCTGCGACCGTGGCTGCATCCTGAGTGGTCCATAGCAACAGCATCCAGTGTCTTGATCACAGGCCTCTGAAACGCCCTCTTCAGGCATCAGAATTATGCTGTACTAGAATAAAACTACAGTAAAGGCCCGTTCACACCAAGAACGATAATTATAAAGATAACTATATTAGCGTCCACACCAGCGGACGATATCGTCTGTTTATTCCATGCCCATGCTCGTCTGCCGCTTTAAATTCTTGAGCTCATTATAGCAGGATTGATTCTGATTGGCTGTCAATGTTTTTATCATTCATTAGCTGGAAAAAAAATCGTTCTGAAAGTGATTCCAACGATATTGTTTCTCTGTGCCTTTATCGTTATAGCTGTGGTGTGGACTCTGCTATTCTTTAATATTGAGAACGATTTTTAGAACTATAACTTTATCATTATCGTCCTTGGTGTGAACAGGCCTTAACAGTGGGCCAGAGAAACACAGAACAATACTTATGTAAAAAGAACATTTTTCATATTTAAGTATTATTATTTAAATAATATTATTATTAACTGTATTCAGTTTTGCATATAATTGCATTCATCAATTTTTCCACAAGTTGGTAAATTGGGGGCTGCAAAGGTATGAATGGGAGTGAAAAAAAGATTGTATGTGTATCATTAAGAAAAAATGTATTTTAAGGACAATAATGTTTAACTAAATTATTTTTTACCAACTTAACAACTGTCCTCCAGACAATATTCTAATAATTTGCTGAGAATATATAACTCACTATATTTTAGGAAGGGCTTCACTTGCAACAGGAACCGTCATATTTGGGAAGATGAAGATATTCATGTCAATTATAATCCTGTCATGTTTCACAGAGCATGGTATCTATTTTATTGAAGGTTTTGAAAACTACAGTAACAGCAGGTCAAGGGTAAAGCAGAACAAAACTGCATCTTCGAACATGAACAAAAAGGTATCAACTTTTTATGTCACCAGATATGAAAAAACACAATATAAATCTAATATTATTTGCAGACTGATTAGTAAGACACTTGCTAAAGTGCAAATAAAAATATTTCAGCACATTCCACACAGTCAAATACAGTATAGCAAAATTGTCCTTTTCTGTTAACATTTACACTATTCCACATTTGTGACATGAAAGCCGAGTTGAATAACTAGACTTGACTAAAGTAAACCTTCAATTAATAGTTCCTATCTGAGAACCCTAATGAGGTCCAGAGTTATCCGATTCCTATGAAGATCCACATTCATGACCCGTACCTCTACCCGCTCACCTGGGCCAAGAGCTAGGCTTCTTCGCCGCTGGTCAACAGGCAGTTTATCCGGAGTGATGAAACGCTTTGGGATGAGACCAGAACGTCCGACTCCAATGTCCACAAAGGCTCCAAATAAAGCAGTGTTTGTTACACGGCCTGTTAGCACCATTCCATCGTGCAGGTCATTCATGGACACAATTTCCCGCTTGAAATCTGCCTGCTCAAAATCTATTGAGAAAAAAAAAGAGAGAAAATAATTAAGGTAAAGGTGTGGAATTCGCGTGACCAACTTCAACATGAGCAAAATGTAGGTGGGGAGTTTTTTTGCCTTCGAACAAAAAACACAAACTTGGATTCTTATTGAAATTACTGGAATTTGCGAAATTTCACCAAGCAACGGTCAATGTCACTGCACCATTAGAGACAAAGACGGAAAGAAGGAATGATAGAATGTTTAAACAGATTTTGTCTTTTTCCAGAGACTAAGATTGACATTAGCCTCCTTCCCTTCAAATCTTAAGCACCCTCCTCCAAACTGATCCAAGAACTCCAAAGCCAGACATTAGAAACAAGCTTCAGTTAATGGTTTAAAACAAATAGAATTACCAGGCCTCTCAAACCTCTTCTTTCCGAGTCCATTTTGTCTGTTTTTTGGGTGATTTTCTTTGGGAGGTGCTTTTTACATAAACATGACCTCTCAGCAGGCTCTGCAGTCCAGGAAACATTCATCTCTGATTATTCTTATCCGGGACACCTTACCTAGAGCACTGCTCACATGGAAGTTATTTATACAGCTGGCTACAGAGCAGAGCCCATCAGGCTTCCACCCAGGGGAAGTGAGCCTGCAGCCTTCTGATGAGAAAGCTAGTGTCCTATCTAGTGCACGACACTGAGGTGCCATCTCATCATCTGGAGTCTCCTGCAACCATCTCTGCTAAAGGTCTTGATTAAAATGTACAAAAAAATTTTTGTGGCATTTTCAGATTAATTTATTATAGTTTTTCCTCCACAAGAGTCCTAATTCAACTTCAACCAACACTGTCATCATCTTTTCAAATACAAAAATGAAACCCCCTCCCGTTCCCAAAGAAAACCTTTCTCTGCATGTAATGAACTCTGCTCCCCAACCCTGAAAATACATTAAGACATTCATCTCAATTACAATCCTGTCACCTTTAATGAAACATAACATTTACTATCAACACCCACAGAAGGAAAACAATGTCTTCTCAGATGTCTGAACTTAACATTAAAACCAGAAGAGGCGTTTGTTGTTTGGTCGTTTTTATTCACTTGGAGAGTCACTGGGGGATTTTAGCACTGAAATCAAGGCTACTCTGCTTTCCTCTTTACGCAGCTTTCTCTCTCATTAATGATATATCTGTCGGAAGGTCTGCTTTAATAATGCGGGTCTTCCCCAAAATTATGCGGCAAGACTTCAAAAGCCTGGAGCGCCGCCCAGTCATCTCACAGACGAGAGACGGACTCAAGGGAGACAGGAGGAGAATCGTTATAAGGGAGGGAGGAAAAGAGAGTGAGATGCCAGCATTGTCTGTGATCTGTGCACCGGCCATGTTGAGAAAGTACTTTAATACTTTGGTTTGTGCTGTGCTAAACTGATTTCAAAACCTTCATCTGTGTAGAAACTTGAGGTACAGTAAACTTCTGCTATGAAATGTTGCCACAGGCTACGATCCGAACCACATCATAGAAAATTTTAAACGTTCATGCGCTGAGTTTACATTTGCCTGTCTGTCTGTATGTGTAGAGTCATCCTACATGTACATTTCTTAAAGCAACAAAACAAAAAATGAAAATTAATAATTTACTTAGCTGACAAATATATATGATCTACCTTCTTTGGTGAAATACAAAAGGAGATATTTATATTAGATTGGCCAAGCAGCACACGGAAACGTGTTGTCAACCCGACCTCATGAGAAAACTATTTGAGTTGCCCATTTCATTTGAATTCATTCAAAACTATGATATTTGTAGAAAAAATGCATGCAAAAAAGAAAAGAAAAAACTAAAACTAACCCTTGGCTCGTACGAAAATGTACAAATGAGATCATACAAATTAGTATGGTACAATTTTGCAACAAATTCACCCAATTTAAAAAATGTTATGGGTTGCCATGAAAGTATGTTGGAAAAGCTGCCCAGACATTCAGCTAAACTTCTGCAGTAAGGCAGTAAGTCAATGAGTCTGTAATTGCATGAGGGTGAGTAAATAATAAACGTTCATTTTTTGGTGAACAACAAGGATTTTTATTTTCTGCTGAGACAGTAGTTTTGATTTTTCACTGGACCCAACACAAAAGAATAATACATTTAAATTTTTGGAAATGTATTTTATACTTGCTAGAAATATATATATAGCAATCTTACTAAAGACTATCATAAGCCATTTTCACAATTTCAATAAAACCTCATCTATGTTAGTCAGATAGATAACATTATCCTGGCGACAAATCAGCAGTTTTCAAGAAAATTAATGTACAAAATTAACAAATGTGATTGTGGCAACACAGCACTGGCCCAAAAAGTGCAAGAGTTATATTAACTGTCCCGGGCCAGTGGGTAATCTTTATTGATGAGTCCTGCAATTATCTTCAGATACAAATATTATTCTGTCCTTTATGTAGAGGAAAAAGAGAGGGCACATCATAGATCATAGATTCTTACCCTGACGAATGTCAAAGCCAGGTGGCTGAGTGAGTCCATCCACAATGAGCTGAAGAGTCTCAGGTGTGGTGTCCAGAGATTTGGCCAAGACATCCAGACCTCTGCTCTTAACACTGCTCTCAATACTCTGCCTGAGCACAGCACTGCCCATCTGATCCAAACTGCCACCTATTTGAGACAAAAACCTGAATGAAGAGAGCAAGAAGAGAAAATTACTTTCTTGACAAGTGGAGAAACAAATTTAAGTGCATTTTATCAGTTTTTAAGGAGATTTCGTATAACACCTTCTGCAAACTTTATTTCTTATTCAGAAACACTCCACATACACACACACACACACTTGATTCAGATGCTGTGTTAAGGCAGTGAGGTGTGTTGAGGTCCATGGGAGGTGGTGTCTTAAAGAATGGCTTTTTAATAGCCCTTCTCAGAGCCTAGTGCATGTGGAGGAACTCCCCCGACACTAGCGAGGAGCCTGAAGGCCGACACACGGAGTGGAGCAAAGACTGGGAGAGGAGGTAGGTAGGGGAGGGGAGGTTAGACTAATTATGCCCTAAATCTTGATTTCTAGAGTCCCAGAGATGAAGACTCTGTCTCCCTCTATAAATCTAACCGCCTTGTGAGCACCATACATAAAAGGAAAAGGTTAGTGCTGAGGCTTGAGCAGTGAAGCAGGAACACAGACCAAACACAGCCAGCAAAAAAGGTCTACACATGGCCTATTACTTGGCACAGCCCATAAGCTCTGGCTCAGGATGAGCATATTAATTCATGATGTGATCATGAACTGCAAGACTGAGACACTGGTTAACCTTCAGCTTCATACTGTGCTGCATAGTAGGTCTGTTAGGGCCATATACTGCAAATCGAAAAATGACCACAATATGTAAATATACAGCATACTGTGTGTATGGGTGGCAATCATTAGGCAAATAATTATTAGATGTTATAGTTGCACTGAAATTGATTAAAAATAAATAAATAAATAAACACCCAGTGGTGACACTTCCAGATTCTCCAGATGCCTCCAAAAAGAACAGCTTTATATTAGTGCTTTACTAGTGCAAGAGTTATATTAACTGTCCCGGGCCAGTGGGTAATCTTTATTGATGAGTCCTGCAATTATCTTCAGATACAAATATTATTCTGTCCTTTATGTAGAGGAAAAAGAGAGGGCACATCATAGATCATAGATTCTTACCCTGACGAATGTCAAAGCCAGGTGGCTGAGTGAGTCCATCCACAATGAGCTGAAGAGTCTCAGGTGTGGTGTCCAGAGATTTGGCCAAGACATCCAGACCTCTGCTCTTAACACTGCTCTCAATACTCTGCCTGAGCACAGCACTGCCCATCTGATCCAAACTGCCACCTATTTGAGACAAAAACCTGAATGAAGAGAGCAAGAAGAGAAAATTACTTTCTTGACAAGTGGAGAAACAAATTTAAGTGCATTTTATCAGTTTTTAAGGAGATTTCGTATAACACCTTCTGCAAACTTTATTTCTTATTCAGAAACACTCCACATACACACACACACACACTTGATTCAGATGCTGTGTTAAGGCAGTGAGGTGTGTTGAGGTCCATGGGAGGTGGTGTCTTAAAGAATGGCTTTTTAATAGCCCTTCTCAGAGCCTAGTGCATGTGGAGGAACTCCCCCGACACTAGCGAGGAGCCTGAAGGCCGACACACGGAGTGGAGCAAAGACTGGGAGAGGAGGTAGGTAGGGGAGGGGAGGTTAGACTAATTATGCCCTAAATCTTGATTTCTAGAGTCCCAGAGATGAAGACTCTGTCTCCCTCTATAAATCTAACCGCCTTGTGAGCACCATACATAAAAGGAAAAGGTTAGTGCTGAGGCTTGAGCAGTGAAGCAGGAACACAGACCAAACACAGCCAGCAAAAAAGGTCTACACATGGCCTATTACTTGGCACAGCCCATAAGCTCTGGCTCAGGATGAGCATATTAATTCATGATGTGATCATGAACTGCAAGACTGAGACACTGGTTAACCTTCAGCTTCATACTGTGCTGCATAGTAGGTCTGTTAGGGCCATATACTGCAAATCGAAAAATGACCACAATATGTAAATATACAGCATACTGTGTGTATGGGTGGCAATCATTAGGCAAATAATTATTAGATGTTATAGTTGCACTGAAATTGATTAAAAATAAATAAATAAATAAACACCCAGTGGTGACACTTCCAGATTCTCCAGATGCCTCCAAAAAGAACAGCTTTATATTAGTGCTTTACTATTAAGCATAAAACAAAAACAAAACATTGGTTTTGGAACCCTATATATATATATATATATATATATATATATACACACAGTATATACACACACAAGTTTGAGGGTGTTCAAAAACCTGTAACACATCTGTCAATACTAAATGTTCACATAGTTGATTTTTGAAAAAAAATTGTCAGTGGTTCAAAAGGAACCCATGTATATTTCTTCACCACAGACCATAAGTATCCCTTCATAATTGTTAACAAATATTATGACATTATTTACGTACTTAACAGATTGAATCACAGCTCTGCTCATACTCATCACTAAAAAATACCTGCTTAAAGAACCTGGAATGTGTAACAAAAATTATAGATTTTTTTTTTTTATTAATAAAAAATATTATTTTTAAATAAATTAATTCATTATTGCATATTACAATTACTGAAACAGTGTGCCTAACATTTTCAGACTGCATGACATTTGTCTGTGATGTTTTGTCCTGTGTTTGCTTGCTCAATAAATAAAATTATGAATAATTAGATTAGAATTCCAAAAGATTTTCTTAACCATAAGAACCATGACCATAAGAAATGTTCCCACAGTAAAATTTTGACAAATACCAATAAACCAATTAATATTATTTTTGTACTATGGTCAAAAATTGTTAAATGATCGATACAAAAATTATATACAATTCTGTCTAAATAAAAATAAGAAAATGCTCAATTATATCACAACATTATAATATTGCTTGTGTAATTGTCATCATTTGTAAGTTGCTTTAAATGTAAATATAACATACTGATAAAGGTCAGTCCATAATTCCTCAATTTGTCTTCAAAAAATCACAAAGTTAGTGCCTAAATATTGTTCTCTCATCAGAGCAGTGCCAATGAGTGATATAACCTCTACAAGGACACACACGTCCTGGAGTGTGCAATAAGCCTGTATCATGGGGTCAAGCTGTCCAGAGGTGGCTGTGGAATGCTGGGGTCCTGGGCATTACAGGAATGTGAGTTTTGGCAAGAGAAGGGGGCAAATCTGCTGAGCCAGCTTGCTGATGGATGGCCGTCGCCGTGACAGCCTGACGCCAGCGCAGCTGTCCTCTATGTGACTGACAGGGCAGGTGGGTTCAAGCCCCACCCATTTCCTGCTGCAGACAGAGGGCTTGACCGCAACAGTGACAGGCAAATCTACTCACACTCGCTCTATTGCATTTACCCACACAATTTCACACTGTCTGAGCTCACAAACAGATACACAGCACTAATACACATACATACTGATCATTACTCCTTCTCGACTCACCGTCCTGAAAAAGTGTACGCTTGACAGGAGGGATGCTGGTAGGGTGTCATTTTAAACTGTGTGTGTCCAAACATCGACAATAATTCCTGTAGATTTACTTATCTTGTCTAGGTACTATAAAAAAACCTATATTTGAAACCAGAATTTCTATAGGTTAGTAGATTTTTACAGTTTCTAAAAAAATGAAAATGATGCCTTTCCTGTCTAAAAAAACAATGGGTGTCAATGGGTGAAATATATTTCAAATTTACCAAAAAAAAAACCGTAGGAACAACTGAAATCACATGTACAGAAAAATCACATACTCTGGGTGGCCTTATAAAAGCATTTAGATTACATTTTATATATAGATACTTCTCTTTATACAATACTTTTCATCATATACAGTAAAAGAGTAAGAACAAGTGTGTTCCTCTGCCTCTGCCTCTGCATAAAAATGCAAATAAAGGCATGTATAGCTGGTTAATGAGAGATTGCATCTTTAGATTGCATATGTTTGCTGAGAGTGATGAAAGGTTGTAAAAGAGAAGTTGTGAAGAATATGGAGACAGTTTGGGCATGTTTTATGCAAATAAATGACCTCCAGATTCATTAAAATTACAGTAATCATTAAAATTAGTTTAAGAAAAAATTCATGTACGTACGCATGTTTTGTGACTTAGTTAATTTTTTTAGTGAGAAACACATCTGTACATATAAATTACGAATAATCCACACAATTATTAAAAAATTAGACCCAATGATAAGATGTAGTGGTCACCAAAGCTATGTGCTTTGCTATGTGGTTGCTAGGGTGCTCTAGGTTGTTGCTAAGGTGTCGCAATGCAGTTGCAATGGTGTTCTGGGTGGCTGTTAGCGAGTTGCTAGGTGTTTCTTTAATTCAAAAGCATTGAATCCAACCCCCCAAAAATATGTTCTAAATATGGCTGGTGATTGGTGACGTTTTATAGTCCACCAGGTGAAAAGTAGGCCTAACAACATACCTCTCCTCAACAAGCTGCACGATTCAAGTTATCATACCTTAACGAAAACACTGTGGGATGAGTTATGCATCAAAGTTTTCTAAGAGTTAAACCTGCTAAGAACAAACCAAAACCCAGACATTTTCAATACTATGAACACACAGAAGTGCAATGCCAAAAGCTGCCTTTCTTGCTCACTTTGAAACATCTAACAGTTCTAGAGCAGAACTAGATCTAGTGAAACAACAAAAAATCATAGGCTCTGTTGGGCCTTTGAGTTATGAGGTGATGAAAATGCAGAGTAACAGAAACGCATGCACACACTGCAGATGAATTCCAACTTGTCTCTCAAGTAAAAGATTTGATGAAAGAACTGCAGAACCGAGTCATTCAAGTGACATTGAATATTCTGCAGCCTCCACAGCACTAATGGTAAGAAATTTCAAATGTTTTTTTTTTTAAAGAAATCTCTTATGCTCAATTATATTGCATTTATTTTATTTGATCAAAAATACATTAAAAACAGCTACAATGTGAAATATTATTACAATTTAAAATAACTGTTTTCTATTTAAATATATTTTAAAATGCAATTAAACATGCTAATAGGCTGATTTGAAACATGGACATCAAGAAACATCTCTTATTATTAGATACTGAAATCAGCTGTGCTGCTTAATATTTTTATACAAACTGTGATACATTAATTTAGAATTCTTTGAAATAGATTTTTTTTTTGTAACAATGTAAAAATCTTTACTGTGATTTTTGATCAATTCTTTGCATAATAAGCTACTTTTATTATGAATTCATGTTTGTTCATAAAATAATCTTCATTAATACAAGTTCAAATGTTAAGCATGTATTAGTATATGTATTTATATATAATATATAATTAACATTAACCTAGATTAATAAATGCTGTAAAGTAGTGCTTATCGTTTATGCATTAAGACGCACTAACAAATTAAACCTTATTGTAAAGTGTTACCAAATTAACAATGTATACAATGACAAAACTAAAGACACATCTACTGCAAACAAATCACCAAAAATCCTATTCCACATTAATCACCATATGGTGAATGTTAAAAATGACACAATAAAACAGAACCAAATTTCCAGTGGAAAATTAACTGAAAAGTCAGACACAAGCATGTGTCCTGACAACACCTGCTTGTAAATGACTTTCACACATATACCAATTTCAACAAATTACTCAAGCACTCATATTGCCCAACGGCAACTACCCATCATTCTCCACTGGTCCTTCACAGATTTCCGTGATGTTGGTCAGGGACACTGTGCTTCCCTCCAGCTGTCCCTCTGGAGCACCAGAGTTGGCACAAGGACAGAATAGAGATGGAGAGAGAGGGAGAGGGAGAGAGAGAGAGAGAGGAGGTTGCAGAGCTGAACTCTGAGTGATTTATGAACAGTTACAGTGTGAGTGTGGCGGTGGCAGACGATTGGCCCAAGGGCTCAGGTTTCTGGAGGGGGTCTCAGCTGGGCTGTTTCTGAGTTTATTAGGAGTGTAGGAAAGTGGAGAGAGAGTACATGTAGAGGGACTTTTATTATGCCGCTATCTGCTGTGTCTGTGTAATCTGTTTGAGCCACCAGCTAAAAGGATGTTAATTCCAGTTTGTTCGTGGTGACTGTGATTGCTGCAGATGTTATATCAAGGTGTTAGTCACTGAACACATAACAATCTACATCTTTGACGGTACATCTATGGCCCTACCTTTGTCTGCCGATACAAAGTATAAAGCTGATCATCCTCATTATTTGTGCTGGCACCCAGAGGGGGTTTACTCATCCAGTAACAAATTTTTTTTGCGTATCGTTAGCAAACTATGGCCTAAGCTCTGTCATTACCAACATAGTTCAACTATGTTTCCCGAAACTTCACAAACAGCATCACAAACTTACGTGGTTGGAATTACAGCTCTATTATGTTTAATATAATCTATCTAATATATTTCTAACATAATCAATGTATTTCTAATCAATCTAATATATTTAAGAATATATATTTTAGCATGTTAACAATCAGCATGGTTTTTGAAGAGTGCCCATGTGCATAATGTGTAAGGAAATGGCAGAGTCAAATAACATCAAATAAAGCAAAACGACAGGCAACAAAAAATAGTTAAGTAATCATCAGGTGCCATGTTCGTTACAGCACCGTCTCTGAGATCTCGAATCAATTAATTAGGAGAAGTTATTACTCCACCACCTGCGCATGACATCATTAATGACATATTGTTGAAACCATAGATATATATCTCATCTGTAAAAGGTTATCCCATTTCTTCGGGAATTTAAATCTCAGGAAAAGTCGTGACTAGTTGGTTCATTTCTCCAACATACTGCGGTAGTCAATTTGCGAGTTAGGTCGTTGTATGGGAAACATTTTCCATATGGTTACTGGCACTTGATTATTTAAGATATTATCATACATGTGGGATTAACACAATATCAATATTTAATGTTGTAAATATCATGCTCTCCCCTTCATCCTCTCGCAAATTATTGAAGAACAAAGAAAGCACTATCAGTTATTGGCTATAATAAAATGGCACGTCACAGAAACTGGTCAAATGAATGTGAGTTTATTTTGGTAGGAGGCTCCAATTAGAGCTCACATCAACCTTTGCTTCACAGCTAATACTTAAATACTAGAGATGGTCCATCAGGGGGTCAGCGCTACATATTGTGTATGCACATTGTGTGTATGAGTGGGAAGTGGTGGGGCTAAGGGTATCAAGTTCATCACATTAGAGCAACATGATCCGCCATTACCGTCCGCTGGCCCACGCTTCGCCAAGAGCCTGACGTGCAACGAAATCACACACGAAATGGAGGAAGACAAGCGGCATGTTTTCACAAGCACAATGTGTGACTGATTTAAGGCACTTCCTGTCCTGACTTCACAAATATTAAGCGCAAACCAGTCACTGATGCAAAGAGGGGCGTATTTTCATTTCATTTCTATTCTCATTAACTGCTGCATTAATATAAATGAGAACGAGAGAGGAAGTGAAAAGGGCTGTCCAATAATTTGCAAAGAGAATGAGAATGAGCTGGTGAAACAGAGGACAAGAGTGATGAACCCAGTGCATAAATGGGTTACAGATTGTTGGAAATATGTTAAGCTTGTCATCATCATTATAAAGACATCGCTCAGACGGTTCTGCTCGCATCATTAGCCTTATGATTCCAGCCCTGGCTGAAGATCGCAACATATTTGATAGAATTTATTAGCAATACCCAGAATTCCTCCCAAGCCCCCTAAAACCCTTGTTAAAGTCCGCTACATTAGCTGGGTGCTACATTACCAACTCAGCACTGCTGGTGGCCATGTTTAATCAAATCCTGTTACTCCAAGAAAAATATGCCTGGGCTCATGATGACAATTGGAGTGGAGCAACATCCATTAGCACAGCATTTGGTAACGATAGAGAATGTTGATAATACAGGGGACTACAAGGGAGGCTTTTCTGCCTGGTTTAGTTGGAAATGAAGCCTAACGGAGAGAAATGAAAACAAACAGAAGGGGAGGAGAAGAGGGAGGATATAACAGGGTGAATATTCCCCCACTTCATGCCCCTAAGTGGCTTTATTAGACCTCTGACCCTAAAAAGCACCTCTGACGACAGATAAGGCAAAGAAGGAGTGGATAGAAAAGCATATGATTCACACATAGACAGAGGTGTCCACAAGTCTCAGACCACCAGTGAAGGCGTGTTCAATTTTAAATCGATTTAATCAATATTCATTTTTACATTTTGTTAAATATTCAATTTATTATTATGCAATATAATTTGTAAAATACTAACTATATATATAATTCTATTTTTTAATTCTATTTAAATAATATATTAATCATTCCAATTCTATTGATTTAATAAAAATATAACATTTTATAAAATGTATATGAAATATACAATTTTGTAATGAAAATGTGTATTAAATTACAAACAAAATACAAATAGAATATTATACATAATACTATATAATACTACTAATCCAATTTTATACACACATTTATTATAAATTTTATTGTATAAAGATAATTATAATATCAATTATATATAATTGACATTATAATTAGAATAATAATATCAATACAATAATATCAATATAAATTTGCATTTACATGCGATTAGTGGCCTACAAGTAGTACAGAATCTTCAATTTCCTCTTCATTTTGTCATAACTTTCTTTGTTTTACTTTTTTTTTTTTTTTTTGTGTAAAATCATAAAACATTGTTTATTTCCAGGTTTAACTGCAAAAAAATCCAGATTTTCAGTGTGATCTCAGATGTTTGTACACAACTGCACACATACACATACCAAGTCACAAAATTAAGTGTAATTGCATGAGTACACACACTATGCTACAACTGAAGCCAAAGTACGCC
>NW_015546029.1:1353312-1361138 GCF_001515605.1 Sinocyclocheilus anshuiensis | reverse complement strand
TCTTTTTTTTTTTTTTTTGTGTAAAATCATAAAACATTGTTTATTTCCAGGTTTAACTGCAAAAAAATCCAGATTTTCAGTGTGATCTCAGATGTTTGTACACAACTGCACACATACACATACCAAGTCACAAAATGAAGTGTAATTGCATGAGTACACACACTATGCTACAACTGAAGCCAAAGTACGACATCAGCCATGAAGGAAATTAAAAAAGTGAGTAATAGGCAGTGAATGAATGTCTTGTTCCTAAATTATAGTTGCCATTCACCAATAAATCCTCAAAAATTCCACAGCATTCGGATGCCTTGCCCACGGTTCATATTCAATTTTCAAAAACCTCTTTCACACGCACACATTGATTTTGATTTAACTTGCAGCTGTCATGCACGCAAGCACATCCAAACCACAGGGCATCCGTGTGCACATCTTCTGGAAGCAACAGGCACAAGTGTCAGATTGGAGTAGCCTAAACAGACTTGAGCAGCACAGCTGTGGGGAGAGCGTCATTCACTGCCAGAGAGTGCTGAGCATGAGTACACACACTATGCTACAACTGAAGCCAAAGTACAACATCAGCCATGAAGGAAATTAAAAAAGTGAGTAATAGGCAGTGAATGAATGTCTTGTTCCTAAATTATAGTTGCCATTCACCAATAAATCCTCAAAAATTCCACAGCATTCGGATGCCTTGCCCACGGTTCATATTCAATTTTCAAAAACCTCTTTCACACGCACACATTGATTTTGATTTAACTTGCAGCTGTCATGCACGCAAGCACATCCAAACCACAGGGCATCCGTGTGCACATCTTCTGGAAGCAACAGGCACAAGTGTCAGATTGGAGTAGTCTAAACAGACTTGAGGAGCGCAGCTGTGGGGAGAGCGTCATTCACTGCCAGAGAGTGCTGAGCACACGCTGAATGTGCTTTTCATATGAGTGGCAACAGCTTGCACAACTCTCACACTGAGCAACACAGGACCAGATGCTCCTACTTGAGGTAAACACTTGTTACCACTTGGGTCAATCCTTAAGCAGATCCAATGATCATCTGCAGTAGTGCAGTAATGTGATAGTTCAGTGCCATGCTCTGTTCTCACCTCAAGGCGATGCTGTAGGATTCAGGGTGGATGCAGGTTTGGTCCAGTGGGTTAAACTTGTTAGAGGCGCTCCCAGAGCCCTTGACTTTTTTCTTCTCAGCTGTCTGTTTCAGAGGAACCTTGAGGCCTTCGTTCCCTCCAGAGTCAATACTACTTGAAGCACAATTACAAAAAACATTGAGAATAAAATGTCTGATTTATAAATTTGCTTTTACATGTGATTAGTGGCCTACGAATTGTATTGTGTATATCTTAAATATTTCTTTTTCATTTTTTAGACATTGTGGTAAGCTGTGCCACTTTTTAGTTGCCTTCTACAAGAAGAAATCAGATCTTTCAATTCTGATGATATCATGATGCATTATAATACATATGGATGAGATTATGAGATTATCAACTGAAATTAGAAGAAAGCGTCTATAACATATAACTATACAATTAAAAAGTAAAAAATGGTCAAGTGACACAACTTGCCTTACGTTGCCCCAAAAATAAGAATATAAATGATAAGTACATGAGTAAAATAAAAACAATCCCTTTCCAAATTATTATTTTCTGCACAGCAATTATATTTTCATCAGTCAGCCAAAAGGTTTAATATTCAGAAAAATTTAATGCAAAAGTCAATTTAAGTCAATTGTTTTTAAACATTGTTTAAAAGCACTTGTGATATTAAACGTACTAATAATTATTAATAATATTAATTAAATTAATAAATTAATTAAAGCTGCAGTCCGTACATTTTGCCTCTTTGTCGCCATCTGTTTGAAAACCTGGAATTGCAGCATTGCGGAATTATCTAGCTTGCCTGTGTTGTGAGTCCGCACGGCTCCAGCGCAGATGAATCGAATGTTCTGAAGAGATTGTGTGGCAGTCAGTCACCGCACCGGTGTGGATATTTACTGTACTTCGCAATCACAGATTCTAGCCTACGTCTTGGAATATGACCCAAATAAGAATTTTCACCGTATATTGCCATCTGAACAAGTAAGTAACAAGTCTGCCACGTTTGTTCTGACCAACTGAGGAAAAAAGCATTACCATAAATATAGCTACCAATGGTGATTAAATCTAAAGATCGGTTAGCTCATATCACATATAACCGTTCAAATTATTATTATTGTTATACTTTATTCTCAAATGATTAATGTTAACATCAGAAGCCCATTTATAACTGGAATATAATTTAATTTCATTCACGTGTTTCATAAACTCATAATCCTTTATGGATTACAATCCGCCATCAAAATTATACATTTAATTATTCTGGCTGCTGTGAGAAAAGGCTATAAATGATCAGCCACCTGCAGGATCCTCACATGTGATAGCCTATAGTAGCCGGGACAACTTCTTTATGTTTACAGACGTGACGTAATGATGCAGCGGCATGCTCGAATTTCCCGCGAAAACCTACCCGTACCACTCAAATTAGAAAACATTATTATAAGCTAACCGTTGTGAATCGGGCTAAAGTAAGGCGATAGTTTTGAACACTTGCTGGTTATGTACTTGCTCAAATATTGATTTCGGATTATTTTTAACCAAAAAAAGTTACGGACTGCAGCTTTAAAATTAATTAACAATTGCAATAGTATTTTTGGCATTTGGAGGCAAAACTCACCATTACTATTGGTTAAGCCACTGGCACATCTTAACCAAAGCACATATGAAAAATGTTTAATTTAACAACTCATGGCTAATTTTAGAGAAATAATTTATATCATTTTGCACACTGGCATTTTAAAAATATATGGTAATGTGACAAAACATTTTTTATTTCAGATTAAGGGGGCGACACATCTTATCCCGCTCACCACTACATGGTATAAAGGTAGCTTGGTGCAAAAACATGTAACTGTAGAAGTGGCATGAATCGGCCGTGTACCTGCGTACTGTCTCAGGGTTGATCCTGATGAAGCCGGCACACTGTTGAAAGCTCTTAGGACCGAGGCCTTTGACCAGTTTCAGCTGTTCTCTGTTGAGAAAAGGCCCATTCTTTTCTTTCCACTCCATAATACTGCGTGCTCGCCCTGCGTTCAGACCTGCTATGTGCCTGATAAAACAAAACACATAACTTAAAAAAAGGAAAATCTTACCTGAACATTCAAAACAAATATGATTTAAAAATGTTTTTATGTTTTCTACATTTTTTCACTAATGGGCTAGGCTAGCAAGTATTGCTATTTTTCTCCGAAGTTCAGAAACGTCATCCTTAAAGACACCTTTTATGCTTTATCCAATGAAACTTATTAGGTCACAATATTTAAGTGATTTAAGTGATTCTTGAGTCAGATATAACAGTTATTCGGTACAAAAAACCTAAACTTAATCTCTCACATTTTCCCGCTTGACCAGCAGGTTCAATTCCTGTTTGTTTTCGGAATTAGTCATTGCTTTATATGTCAATACCCAGCATTAACCACACATCCTGAATGAAGAGCTTCACAGAAGTCCACCAAAGACCATGGAAATTCCTTTTCATATTTATGTAATCCCTACATGTTCACAAACAAGAAGTCAGATATTAGTAAAATATTGAGAACTTTTTCCAGCAGAATTACCAAATGGCTGCTTAAGATCTTATAATCTTTTTGACCTTTCCATACAAAACAGAAAGGCATTGAGATTTTATTTTTTATTTTTTGTGGGACGGTATGGGCAATTCGAAGTGGCAGCTCCCCTAAAAGCAGCTATGTAAACATTGTATGTCATCACTTATAAATAAGGGGTGAATAATACTGGAGCCACGAACACGTCGTCTGGGGCTCTGGTACTGAGAACTCATTTAAAGTCAGGTAAACAGATGACCTGATCCCTACCTCACGGGCATTTAACCCTGCCTCTTAATGGGATCACACAGCTTTCCAGCTCTGAATAGTGATGTATAGGTGTCTAAGTACACCATAAGTTAAAGGCATAATCCTAAAGAGTCAAATATAGAAATCTGATCTTTGTGAAATGCATGCATTTCAGTCTAATGCTTACATGTACCTGAATGAATGCATTGATGAAATATGGAAGTGTACGTGCTTCATCAAAATATGTTTTAAATTCACTTATACTAACTTCGTGTTAAGCGAAGGATTTTTTTTTTAAAGAATAAGCTGTGTAAATGAAAGCTAACCTTTCGAAGGCACATCTAGCGGCATGATCCTGATTGTATTGCGGAAATATATTATTGCACGTCACTGTTTTCCGTAGTGCAAACAATTTGCAATTACTCACAAAATCCTACAAGGTATTAGGCAGAGCGAGTGGATGTAATGAATGTGTACATTTCGGTGTTTCTGTAAGTTTATGTGACTAATATTTGAGGCTATATATCTAAATTTGTGTATATGTTAGCGAGCAGCAATGTTTGTGTATGTAGATCACAATGTTTGTGTGTAGTGGGAATGTGAAAAGACGTTACGGTGCGTGCGTCTCTGAGTGTGTGTGTGCGCGGCATGTAGGGTGTCAGACTAAACAGAGTGCTAAGCAATAACGGGGAGGCGAGTGAGAAGTTGCCATGTTGTGACTTCTGCTGGAAAGTATTTGGCCTCTACCTCATCAGCGTCTCTGAACAGATGTTGATGTCCACTCCCACGAAGCTCACACACTCCTGCACCACCCCATCCAGCGCTGCCCTCAGCAAACTCTGTGACACGTCGTGCTGGAAACAGTGACCACAGTCTTAGAACGTGTGTTTGTGTAAGAAAGGAGAAGGAAGGGCTCTGTTTTTGACCTGGGCTCTGAAAATGAAATCAAACACCTTGAAGATGTTTTTCTAGTATGTTGACTTGATTCAATCGCAATTTTGACGTACATTAAAAGTTCACTAAATCGCTATGGAAATAATTAAAACAGTAAAAGTTCTACTCCGTGTCTTTTGAAATGTCAAGAACTTGCGATATCTCAGCAACAAATCTTGCTGTCTCAGTCACTTTCCAAAAACAAGCCACTTTGCAAGGCCAATGTTGTGTCATTGGCAATCAAACGGTAATCCTAAATACTTTGCGGTGTTCATGCTGGTCTGAGGGGGAAAAAAGAGACGGCAGAATAAAAAGGCAGCCAGTGGATTGCTTTGCCTCAAGAGACACGGAGAGAAGGTCTGAGGCTGTTTTCATTGGAAAGCATCTGTGACACTTCAAAGTCCTCTCACAGGGGTTTTCCATTAAGTGCAGGGAATTGATAAAGTTAATCCAGCCAAACTTTTCACACTTTGGAGGCGGTTTTCTAAAATGGAGATGGAATTCAAAGCAAAGAAAACCGCAAGGCCAAATTCAAAACTGACCAAAATTAGGAGCAAGCAGGGAATTCTGACAAGCCTTTGTCTGTCTTGCATTGGGACCAGTATCCATATGGAAGAAGTTAGACCCGTGCTTGAGACCTGCTAAGAAGAATGTGCAATTCTTCATTTGGGAAAACTCATTACAATGAACAACTTCTCTACTTTTACAAGATTTTCATTTTCATGTACTAGTTACAGTCCACCATGGACAACATTCAAATTTAAAGTTGCGATAAATCGGAAGTAGCAACAGGTCTTTTCTCTCATATCATGATGTACATCAGAGTGAAATGTATTATCAAAAAAAAAAAACATGTAGGGCAATGATTGGAGATTGTTGACTGGATGTTTTAAGTGCAGAAGTCTGGCATATGTCCCCAGACAGAAGTCTGAACAAACATAAAAATAAAAAAAAATATGAAACATATGCATACATAATTCATTCACAATAAGATCAATAACATGGATTTAGAAAACAGATGAACTTCCATTTCATGCCGACTTTAAAGTGCCCCTATTATGGGTAATGAAAGGTTCATATTTTGGTTTTGGGAGTCCCCAACAACAGGTTGACATGCATGCAAGGTCAAAAAACAATTTCATTGTCTTACAATATGCATTTATTTTTACCTATTTGCTCAGCGACTCCTAAACGATTCGTTTAACGATTCATTTTTCCAAACCCCTCCTTTGCTTGACGCTAATCTGCTGTGATTGGTCCGATTGATCTCATTTTCATTTCATCATGCCTGTAATGCCTGATAAAGCAGCGTTTGTGAGCGCAGTGCTGCTTTCAGTGCTTTGTGTACAGCATTACCGGGGAAACTGATTGACTGACTGACTGATGCAAGTACATAGCAGTTAAAGACACCTAATATAAAGTAACCAAAATCTAAACTTTATACTGTACATCTATGCCTCTTTAAAATTTTTAGAGGTCAAAAGACTTCTCTAATTTTCTTTTTAATTAGGGGAAACCCCAACATTTAAAAGAACAGCAAAAGACAGTTTATGGTGGTTTGGGAGTGTACGACATGTATTGCCCGTTCTGTGTACTTTTCTGTGTGTAAATTTACAGTGTAAGTAAGATCTAATGCTTTCAAGTTCTATTTGTGTGCACTAGTGTGTCATTGTGTTTGTGTGAATACAAATTCAGTATATTAAACAGACTGAGAAGCCCACAGGCCTCTTATAACTAACTCAAAATACACATTCAACCTCCCTTGTGCACACACGAATACACACAGGCAGAAATAATAAACAAAGACATAGACGATATATTTCCCTCATATTTAGATATAGTGGATTACTTTCAGAGAGTGTCAGTGTTTGAAATTACACAACCAATGGGAAAAAGTAAGAAGTGGGTCTGAGATGGTGTGGATCGGGATACTTTATCCTAATATCTTATATTAAAGACTGACTGTTAATATCCTTCCATGGCAATCATGTTTTACATTAAACACAGAGCGACGCAATGTGCTAGCTAAAGAACTGCTTTCCAATGTAATAAAATGCAGTACATTTGGACTGTGAAAATGTGTCCATCAAAACTAGAGAACGTCAAAGTGGTCTTAAAAGCAGATGTTTCTTTTAAAAAAAAATTCACCCTCAAAACAAATGTTGTTGCCTAGAGAAATTTGATATTGTAAACTCATAAGCAGATCTGCCTGTTTGTCCACAAAACACATGTCTGTCGAAAGCAGGCACCAAAGCACTCCAAGAAGAGGTGTGATAAGAGATGTTATGGGATAAGCAGACTTCTCTCTTCTTTGATGGCTGAAAGAATTTTGTGCATGGGTTGAAACTAAATATTAATAAACAGGAAAAAAATAAAATAAAATATTTTGGATTGGAATAGGGTACTTCATATAAAAGTATGACTTCAAGGAACCATGTTTTCTTGCAGTGCAATGGAGTTGAGGTGCTCATTTCTTTGTTGACAAACAGAGTGATGGAATAGTATCCTATTAGATACGACTGAATAAAGATAAATAGACACGGATTAGACCAACATAATGGTAACATCTGTGGGTTAAGGATGACTATATTACTATGAGATACTGAATGACTGCTAAGCAGTGGAGTGGTTGAGTTGAGCGGGTTATAGCAAAGAGCAGAATGTGTGTTTTGACCTGACAGGATCCAGATGACTGCCACTGGAACAAGGACGTCTGTGTGATAAATACTGTCTAGCCATATACAATGGAGAAATCTTATCCAAGCTTTATCCAGAAAATCGTTCATCACAGACTGGTAGAGAATCACACTTTTCTGCACCAGGTTGTGCACTTGATTAAAGTTTCAGTTAACATAATTAGTAGGGCTGCACGATAAATCGCATGCGATATTTAATGCGCATCTTGTCAGAAAGCCGGTTCTGTAATCAGCGGTAAATCACCATCACCTGCGTGCTTTCACATTGAGCAGCATTAACTACACAGAGCCGTTGTT
>NW_015546029.1:1350818-1352870 GCF_001515605.1 Sinocyclocheilus anshuiensis | reverse complement strand
ACTGATAAGATGCGCGTTAAATATCGCATGCGATTTATCGTGCAGCCCTAATAATTAGTAATGGTTAAAAAAAAAAAACAGTAGCAGCATTGAGATCTCAGCACTAGACATCCCCTGGGAATAAGTGTGAGTGTGAAAATTGAAGGATCTGTCTTGAGGCTTTCAGAAGTCCTGCACTCTTTTGTAATATTGCCTCTAGTGGTTAATGCGGTTCATTGCAACAGGCCAATAGTCAAAAAAGAATGAATATTATTTTAGTATCACCTCCTAAATCTAGTCGGTGATACACAAATGCTGGAAAAACAACTGTAATATTAGACGGCCAAAAATATTTATTGCACAAAAAAAAGCCTTCATGTGGGAGAACACCACTGGCTGCAACATTCTGTCAAAAATTTCTCACACGTTTCCTTTGTAACCTTAGAGAGGTGAGAAATATATGTACACTACTGGAACACATTTGTTGAAATGAAACATGAAATCTAAACAATAAACTTTAGAGCCTCAAGGCAGAAGCTGAGATATTCAAAGGCAGCCCAATCATTCCTAATGAACTCGTTTACTCTGAAAAAATACTCAGACATACAACAGTTTATGGCATTTTCCCATATGATGCTTATGGTGATTTCAAAACAGTCACTCATCCGACTTATCATCACATCACCACTGTACAAAACCAGATTATTACACTACAATCACTGACAGCTTGCTAATAATCAATAAAACAGTGCAGACTCGAGGTACTTCTCACAACAAACAACTCCTTATTTTTAACATACAAAAACTGCTGCCACATAATAGCCGAATGCAACCTGAGAAGTGTGCGGACAGGTTCCCATGTAGCTGCTCCCAAACCCTAAGGTTAGCTTTTGAGTACTTGGCAGCCGGTCGACTGTATAAACTGCCTTGAGCGTGGATGGAGTAAAAATTCTCACAGTCCTTGAGCAGGCTGATAGAGGAAGACACCCAAAAAGTGTCGCCTGCGGACAGTTTGGAGCTCTGCTGATGGAATGCACACTCATTAGAAAGCCATCAATCATCACGACCCCACCAGATCTATTTTTAAAGGCTGTTCCAGGAAGCCATGTGCTAGGGTACACTACTTTACGAGGCGAGACGCCACCACTGCGATATTAGCGCTCATACTAGAAGAAAAAGTCAAATGAATGGCATATAATGGAACAAGAGAACGGTCAATTATCTGTCAGGCCGTCTGGCAATGCAGGGTCAGTAGAGTGAATTAAAATGATAGTTCATCCAAAAATGAAAATTCTGCCATCATTTATCCACCCTCATGTCATTCCAAACCAGTATGACTCTTCTGTGGAACATAAAAGATATTTTCAGAATTGTGTTTGTTTTTGTTTTTTTGTCCGTACAATGGAAGTCAATGGTCATCAAAACAGTTTGGTTACCAACATTCTTCAAAACACCTTTTGTGTTCTGCAGAAGAAAGTAAGACACACAAGTTTGGAATGACATGAGGGTCAGCAACTAATATAAGAATTTTCATTTTTGCATGAACTATCCCTTTAAGGCTTTAAAAACACATCAATCACTTTGGACAAATTGAACAAAGCTGAACAAAAAAAGTAAACATGGGCTGAAATTGTTGTGGTTATATTTGAAATATCAACCTAGACACTTTGACTGTTTCCAGTAGTAGCTGTTGAAAAAGGCTTCGGCTTTCATCCACATCATCTCTCCAATCTCCTGTCAATCCTACTATCTAAGACTACATAACCATTTCAATTAGCGAGTATAAAACTGAGCTGCATCTGGTAGAGCATACGCTAAAAATCAAACCAACATCTCCAGCAGGGCCTGAGAAAGACCATTCTTGCCTAAAGCCGATATTAAAGGGTTAGTTCACCCAAACATTTAAATTAGCCCATAAATTACTCAGCCTGAAGTCATCCTAGGTGTATATGACTTTCTTCTTTCAGACGAATCCAGTCGGAGTTATATTAAAAATTGCCTTTGATCTTTCAAGCTCTATCGTTGTACTCAGCGGGTGTTGCAGTGCTTCGGTTCAAATGACGTGAAATAAAA
>NW_015546029.1:1337271-1346381 GCF_001515605.1 Sinocyclocheilus anshuiensis | reverse complement strand
TCTGACATGGCTTAGTGGTGTGGTAACCCTGAAGACAAAACAACCAAAACTCAATTAAAGCATTGGGGAATAGGTGAAGAAATGTGGTGGGAGTTCACATAGTTTTTAAACCTGCCCTCTGTTTGAACAGACACATATCCCGGACCCTGACATACCAGGTATAGAGCAGAGGACGGGCCAGTGGTAACACAAATACACAATTACATTGCCTCACCAAGCCCAGCAGAGCCACGGCGAGGTCTCCAACCCAAGTCATGCACACACGTATGCACAAAAACATATGGGCTCACACAAACCACGGGATTAAATTCAGGTGCGAGGACCTGTTTGGCTTGGATAGGCCCCAGCGCCAGAACAAAGTGTGTCTGTCCACACTCAGCCCAGTTAACAGGTTTTTTTACGAAAAGCTGCCACTCTTGAGATGTCAATCAGTTCTTCTCTCCTTTCCCTGCCCTCATGACCCAACGTAGATCTAACCAGCTGCAGGCTCTGAAAACACACTTCCCAGAGAGAGCTGAACACACAAAGATGTTTGACTGGGGAGATCCCTTTACATACCTCCCAAACCTCTGCCTTCAGCGTAACCAGAGACCTACATTTTCAGCAAAACACAAAAGCTCCAAACAAGGCATCTGAAAACAGCTACAGATGTGCTGACAATAGTGTAAGAAATGACAAGGCCTGACAGAGCTTAAGTTATGTTAAATCATCTTTAAAACAGGCTACAATTTCTACCTGACATGAGATTTTTAAATGTGCAGTCTTGTCTTCCCTGCAAGGTCATGTAGATGTGTGTTACTTATGAAACAATCTCAGACATCCTAAAATCTTGCAATAAGTATTAAAACTTCTCTACAGGGTTCCCACACTTTTTGACCAATGAATTTCCATCTTTCCAGTCATTTGAGAAAACTTTATTTTTCTGATTCAGTTTGAGCCCATTTGTCAGATTCATTATAGGCGCTAACAGAAAACTATATATTGACCATAGAATTTTCCACGACTTTTCCAGGATCTTTAGTCATTTTTGACTATGGAATAACAAATTGTGAATCAGTCCAATTCACCAGCAAGTACACAAAACATTTGATAGATTCATTACAGCACTTGGAGAAAAGCGTATATTAACGTCCAAAAGTTTGGGATTTTTTAAATCTCTTATGCTAACAATGCCTGTCTTTATTTGATCGAAAATATAGAAAAAATAACCGTTTTCTCTTTTAACATTTAATTTTTTTTAATATTTGTCAGGAATTTTTTTATTAAAAAAAGCCAAGAGCATTTATTTGAAATATGAACTTTTGTAACATCATAAATGTCTTTACTGTCACTTTTGATAAACTTTACGCATCCTTCATTAAAATAAATAAATAAATAAAAATACTAACCCTAAACTTTTGAACAGTAGTGCATATTAATCATCCAGGACTTTTCCAGGATCTTTCCAGTCAATTTGTGATTACTGAATAAGAATTTTCATTATGATTTAGACTGGTTTGCTAATGAATCAATCAGATCAGCTTGGAAGAAATTTGATAGATTAAAGTATTGACTACAAAAAAACGTAAATCATAACAAATCTTCATACAATCTCAAAATTTAGTCAATTAAATATTTTAGAGCAGAGCCTTAATAGAAAAAATAAGTATACTGTATATTCACTACAGAAATTTCCATGACTTTTCCAGGCATTAAAAACACTATTTTACAATTCCCTGAGGTTGCCACAACCTTACAAACACTGTACATAAGAATTATTCAAAGCTTGCTTTGCTCCATTAAAAACACTGTGCATGAATTCTAAAAAGCATTCTGGCAGTAAATCAGATGATGCAGTTTCCTGGCAGTGGACTGACATTTTAACGACTAATTCTGACACTTTTCTCACCTACAATCTGCTCCATCTTTCCTTTACCTCAGGTGAAGCCTGAAGACCAGGTCTGGAGTCAGTAAACACCTGTCAAACAGAACATGAGAGCTGCACCCATGCACACTGCACTACTGGACTCAACCACTAAAGTCATGAGAAAAACACTTATATTAGTCTTCTTTCAGATGTTTGCTACGAATGTGAACAGCCATAAAACACAAAAGATAAAGATAATTGTTGTAGACTTTACCCAGGAGAGGGAATTAATTAAAATTCATACATGTAAAAGATGGAAAAATGTATCATGCAAAAACACCGCTAGATCAGACATGATCAGAAAGAGTGAAGATGTTCAGCAGAGCGCATAACTTTTCCTTTTTCCCACGCGAAAATGGACTCAGCTATCAATCATCGTCAGTCAGCTTCCTGTCAGTCAATACTCACACCACCATTCACTCTCTTCCGTTTTACCCTGAGGGAACAGTCTCAGCAGGCCCATTAAAAAGAGAAAGCCTGACATCACTGGTGCTTTTTCATTACACAACCTTCTAAACCTTCATCAGAAACTTTTTTTCCCAATAGATTGTTTATTGGTGTTCTGAACATGGGATAAACTCTGTAAACAAAACTATTTACTAAAGCTTCACCTGTGTGATCAATAGAGTGGTCCTTGTGTGAACAAACATTCAAATGTAACATATTTTGTAATTCAAAACTGAAGTACAACCTAACATATGCATATTTCTGCAGGTGTTCTGAAAAAAACAAAAACATCATTTAGGGTGCTTTCACACCTGGCCTGTTGTTTCGGAACCTGGAGCGTTTCCACCCTTAGCTCGGTTCGTTTGGGCATATGTGAACACGGCAATCGCGCTCGGATCCGCGCCAAAACAATCGGTCCGAGATCGCCTGAACGAGGTGGTCTTGGCTCGATTGGAAACGAACTCTGGAGCGGTTCGGTTGTAGTGAGAAAGCAATCCGATCCAACGGACCAACGAACCAGGCTATATCACAATTTATGATGGGTAATTAAGTAAGTTCCGTGAAAAGCATCAGCTTTGTTGTTTTGCTAATACCTCAAAATGAACCAGTGAATGTCTGTGGGTGAGCACGTCTTTGCCATTCAAAAATCAAAGCACACTTTATTTTATAATGCCGTCTTATTGCTCTTCTTTGTAGGTGCATTTTAAAAATGTTTTCCCAATCAATCCTGGACTCCTGCTCAAAATGATAAATTATTATAACGACGGCTACAAAAAAAACATGTATTTGTGTTAACATGACTTGTATTAACAAATTTGGTCTGTTTAGAAACTTTGCCATGTGAAAGCGAACCGCACCAAGAATAAAAAGCAACATTGTAATAATTTTAATCCGTTTCGGAACAAAGCAATCGATCTACAGGTGTGAAAGCACCCTTATAAACACTGATTAACATAATATAATAATAGAGAATGGCTAAATAAATAATAAATAAATGGTTTATTGCGGGTTTAAATGTTTGGACTTGAAAAACACACGGGATAGTGCATCAAGGAGAGTGACAGTTTCCTTAATATCCGGGGGTGTGTAAGGTGTTTTCTCTCACAGCTGGGGAAAATGGTAAAATGCGCCCTCTGGGACCTTTACGCAGTTGGGAAACCTGAACACTCTCCACCTATGGCTCAGTGATTGACAGTTAACTATATAAACCTAAACTTTAGAAGTCCCACCCACTTTGACTAAATGGAATGTCAGGACAATACAAGTAACAACAGAGGGTGATGTGCAATCATAAGTCTTGTGAAGGTGACATCTTTAAGAGAGCGATTCAACTTCAGCTCAACAGCAAATGTTTCCACCCACTTCATAATATTACTTTATTTCATACAGTAAATACTTCATAGTATTACGTTATATTTTTATAACATTTTATATTTAATTTGGGGTGTACAATATATCTATAACATATTGATCATATTTTATCTCTATTCGTCTCTGTTGTGTTTATATACTGTGAAATAATGGATATTTAATTGTACATGATCATTCCCATATATTTACACATATATTGCCTTTTCCAATGTATATTTATAATATATGTAAATAATGTATTTTATATATACAGTATATACTGTATATATATATATATATATACACACACACGCATCTATCTATCTATATATATAAAGTGCTGAAATACAATAAAGTGAACCTGGACATTAATTTTAAAGTTTTCATTCATTTTTTTCCCCAAAATTTTTTGAAAATATTGAATTCTAAACTGAAACAACCACTAAAGGCAAACTTTACAATTTTCAGGTAAAACACCTTTTTCCCATCACTCACAACATATGATTACATATGCTGTAACCTCATTTTCTTGATTAAGGGAAGTTGGTATACAATAACACGCCCGATATGATTAAAGTGCTTAAAGCCCTACTTGACATACTCAAGTTAAGAAATAAGATTCATGGTCCAACACACATATATACATACTGTAATCCCCTCTCTCATACACACACAAACACACTTATCACTCAGCATGTCAATGCAGTGGAGAGGCATCATGTGTTGCTAAGATTATGTGGCAGGGTAAATAAACACTAAGTGCTGACAGACGTGCAGGGGGTCGCTGTGATGCACACTAGACAACACTCACACTGTGCAGGGGCAAGGCGAGGTGACCCTGATACTCTGCTAATCTAAACTTGTGTGCATCAGCACATGTGCATATGTTTTTTGGGTCGAAAGCAGTGAGAAGTATGTGATATGTGATATTGATCCTTTTGCAAAGACGCAAGATGTTCTTTCCTCTCCTTATTTGGGAAATGGCTCCAAGGTTGCAGTGGACTTAGTTTACAATTACCTTTAACCATCTAAATTGCACAATCCCAGATTTAACAACACCTAAAATTACATTTAATCTTAGAGTATTTGTTTGGTTCTATGATATACCAATCTTTATTTCACTACCATTCAAAAGTTTGGGAGCAGTAAGATTTTTAATGTTTTCAAACAAAGTTTCTTGTGCACATCAATACTGCATATAATACAGTAAAAATAGTAATATTGTGAAATATTATTCCAATTTAAAATAACTGCTTTCTGTTTTCATTTAACATAACATTTATTCCTGTGATGATAAAGCTGAATTTTCAGCAGCCATTACTCCAGTGTCACAGCATATCATTTGGATATGCTGTTGTGGTGCTCAAAAACATTTCTTATCATTATCAATGTTGAAAAGGATTGTGCTTCTTAATATTTTTGTGGAAGCAATTGTGGAAACTGGTAGTATGTATATAAAGAACTTATTTCAACAAGAGATTCTGCAGAGTTAAAGGTCTTGATGTTTAAAAAAAAGAGCAGCAGAGGGCAGAGGAGAGAAATCAAATATGCAGGACAGCTAGAGAAAATAGAAAGATGAAAAGTAAGAGCGAGAAGAAAAGAAAAAAAAAATACTAATCAGGCCCAGCCTTGAGTCAACATATGATGCTACTGGGAATCATAGTAGAATTAATTTCTGGAGAAAAATGGATTACTCGTAATATGAGACTGCAAAAGCAAACAGTCAGAGACAGGATTAGCTCTCTAGTCCAGCTGACTTCTGTTTGAAACTGCTATTACTCAAAACTAAAAATCAGACCCTGGCTTAGTAAGTTGGGAATGCGCCTACAATTACTTTGATCACTTCACTGGATCAAGAGCAGAGCCAGACACAACATCATGTACACAGTATTATGTGAGGATACTCAACTGTTGACAGTGTGTTTAATAAAGACACAATAAACATTACTAAAGCAAACAACCCATAATTAGCATGGTTTTGAAAAGGAGATGTTAATGAGTTTGAATGTCAAGTGACTCACCTGATAAGTGCCAATACCAATGTGTTTGGGGTCAATTTTAATGAGCTCTGCTAAAGGATCCTGAACACGCCTCCCAATGGACACTGAGGATAAAGAAAAGAATGCAAGAGGAAATTATCTCACCATTATGTGTAGTTAATGTTCAGATATAATAATAAATGTCTCAAGAGAACAACATTTACACTTTAATAAACCCACAGACTTAATTAAGAATAAATTAGACTCACATGAGCATAGATCTATGTAAATGAGAGACTATTTAAATCATGCAAAAACTTGCGTGGCACGTACTGCACTAATCACAGCTTAACAGATTATATTAATAAACAAGATTTGCATTTACTGAAATATCTGCATTTGCAACACACAACTATGGAAGCCCGTTTCCACCACAGAATAAAATAAAAAGGTAATTGTGACTTTTTATATCACAATTCAGATTTTTTTTACAATACAGTACATAAATCTGAGAATTGTGAGAAAAAAGTCAGTTGTTGGATAAACAATTTGCAATTTACCTTTATTAATTTAATTGATTAATTAATTTATTTGTTTATTTTATTCTGTGATGGAAAGAAGCTTTTATACACAATTACTCAGCAGTAAATGTAAATGTGACTACATATGGTTAAAAAAAAGAAGGCCAATCACAATTGAGCATGCAAATAGATGCAAGAAAAAAAGACCTATCCAAATATTACTGTTTCCAATTATTACTGTTGATGTCATTGTTATTATTTACATTCTGTCAGTCAATAAGACTTTTAAATTTGAATCTTAAATGCTTTAAAAAGTATAAAGTTTACAATAAAGCAAAAATGCTCAATTAAGGCTGAGATAATCTACGCAAAATCTGTGAACAAATGACAAGATCATTTAACAGACCAAGCTACAGATGAATATGCCATCACATCTGTCAGAGAGAAAGAGAAAGAGAGAAACAGGCCCAATAATAGACACACTCACTTATGAATCCCCTTTTCCTAGTAATCTGTCAGGCAAAGACATGGGCCAACTAAGAGAGGTCTGGTCAAATAAGAACCCAATTAAAGACAAACAAAAACCCAATTCAGAAAAACCTGAATCTAACTTATCCCAGGAAATGTGACCAGCCAAACACAATATTATAAAATGAAATGAACTTAAAGGGGTCATATGATGCTTTTTTAAAGATCATTATTCTATGCACAATCAGCTTGTAACACTCCAAAGAGAAAGGAAAACTTGAAATCGCATCATATGACCCCTTTAAGCAGTTTGGCGCACTTGTTCCATTAACTTTATCTAGTCTTGTTGAAGGTCAGCAAATGAAAGTAAGATTTTCATCTTTACTCGACCATGTGTGCGAGAGTCAGAGAGCAAGAGTGAGAGACAGAGAGAGCGACTCAGACAGAAATTGCGTGGTTTTCTGCCCAAGCACAACCTCCACATTACAGAGAGTGGAGAGAAGTGCTTTTGTGTGCGCTGTACAAGGCCTGAGCTGAAACTCCATCCCTTTCCAAATATTATTACAGGCAGCAATTTCCCACAGAGTTCAATGTGGAGACGCAGCGAGTCAGGCTTGGCGATCACGCTCCAGCAAGTCACCTCAAAACCTCCTTCCACAGTCACCCACTTCAGCCAGCACATCCACCTTGATCTTTACAGAGAGCCGTCCACCTCTACAAAAAATTGTCCTCAAAGTATGAGCACTTTCTCTACTGCAGGTATGACAGCGTGGGTTAGAGCAGGAGGAGTCATTTAATGAGCAAGTCATTTTTGCAGGACATATCATAATTAGAAATTAGTCAGAAAAACAAATTAATTAACATGTAAAGGGCCACTGGATAAAAATCCTATAAAAACAATAGACATTATTTAATTATTTATATTTTAGCAATATAGCAGTGTTTGATGCATGAAACACAAAACATTACACACATTTACACACATCCCACAAACAAAGGACAGCCCAATTTCTTACGCCTTTCATAAAAGCGATAAATATAGCTCCCTAGTTTGCTCTTGCGCTTGACCAGAGGAAAATTTATGATTAATCCCATACTGATTTACTGCTTTTATAGAGGAAGTCTGGTATAATTCTCAGATCCTGTTTTTGAGAACGTTTGAGTGATTTCCAAACTTTTCGCCTTGCTTTTTTATTTCTGGAAGAGTAGAGAGAGTGCTTGTGTGGTCTAAACACAGGCAAACCTTTTTACAGAAAGTTCTGTTTCACAGAAACATATCTAATGGGTATGACAGATATAGAGAGAAGTGAAACGAGATGGTTTGATAAAGTTTGAAAGACTATTTCCAAGACTGTCACCGCTTCTGAAGTCTATGTATTGACAACTGGAGATATGAATGTGGCCTAAAGGTAACAGGGAGTCTATTTTAGACTAAGGAGACGGGTGACTGAAATGGCAAGTAAAGGTCTGGTTGAGTGGGAGCTGAGTTGGACTGACAGGTAAAGGCCAGTGTGACTGGAGACTTGGATTCTTGGCACTGGAAAATATAAAAGCTTTGAATTCATGTGCACAAGGTTGTATGTTTTTTTTTTTACTTATTTTTCCTCTTTTTTAGATTTTGACAAATGTGTTTATTTCCTTGGATTACTCTGCCATTTTTATTTTATTTTATTTTTTAAAACTTTTTTATAATATTAATATATTTTTAGATATTTTTGTAATCTTTAATTTTTTAATAATTGTATATTTTATTTTGAATAATCTTTTTAATAACTTTTTTAAATAATATTGTATTTTTATGTAATATTATTATTTTTTACTTTTATAAGACTGTTAGCACTGGCAGACTTGGCCACAAAAATGTTTAAATCTGCCGAAAGCCTTATCAACAGTTGATAATGTGTTAATAGTGAATTTTGAGCAAATACTATGTACAAGTGTTTCTTTGATTTCAGATTTTGTGTTTATCTCATTCATCATCATTAAATTGCATTACGCACATATATGGCATTCTCTCAATAAAGGCATCTTGACATAAAAAATAAAAAAAAACACAATGGTCGATCAGTAGTTCGAGCGTGAAAAGAAGGAATAAGCAAATCACCTGCACTCCTTAAGTTGGGATCCATATCAGGCATCTCTTTAACAGCCTCAGGACTCACACTGTAGATGGACGCTCCTGCTTCATCTGTTATACTGAAACAACAGACACACACTGAAGCACATTTCCAAGGAAATCATAGCGGTAACCTCATGAAGACCCCAGTTAACCTATTTGAAGGTCCCTCAGCACGTCTACAAGGCGACAGACCAAAGAGTCCATTTAAATACATTTCCATAGAAAGCTTGTAGTTTATACTGCAGGCACTGAAGTTATATATATATATATATATATATATACAGTGGGTACGGAAAGTATTCAGACCCCCTTAAATTTTT
>NW_015546029.1:1336991-1337185 GCF_001515605.1 Sinocyclocheilus anshuiensis | reverse complement strand
TAATTTATTTCTGTGATGCAAAGCTGAATTTCCATCAGCCATTACTCCAGTATAAAGTGTCACATGATCCTTAAGAAATCATTCTAATATGCTGATTTATAATTAGAATGATCAATGTTGGCAACACTTGTGCTGCCAAATTTTTTTTGGAAACTGCGATACGTTTTTCTGGATTCTTTGATGAATAAAAAGTT
>NW_015546029.1:1328579-1335020 GCF_001515605.1 Sinocyclocheilus anshuiensis | reverse complement strand
TATATATATATATACACACACACTACCGGTCAAAAGTTTGGGATCAGTAAGACTTGTAATGTTTTTTAAAGAAGTCTCTTATGCTCATTAAGGCTGCATTTATTTGATAAAAAATACAGAAAAAAAACAGTAATCTTGCAAAATGTATATAAAATATAAAATAATGGTTTCTATTTTAATATCCTTTAAAATATAATGTATTTCTGTGATGCAAAGTCCATCAGCCTCTAACAGGCCAAGGAAACACTGAAATCATGGGTCAATACTGCCATCTACAGGACTTAATGGTAAACGTGCTTGTTGCTACAGCATTTTTGACAAAGTCAAAATAGATTTTAAAGGCTCCTGTTGGAAAAGAATGATCAGTGCATGTAACTTAAAAAAAAAATTATAATAATAATAATGCATTAATTTAATAGAAATTCTGTTAATATTATCATATAATTATGAAATTTAACAATTATTAAAATAAGTTAAATAAGTTAAATTATAGCTTTTTCTAACAACATAAATCTTTGCTATCACTTCTTAACGATTTAACACATCCTTGCTGAATAAGTTTTAATTACTTTCAAAAAAAAAGAAAGAATAAAAATTTACTGACCCCAAACTTTTGAACTGTAGTGTATATTTTTAGAAAAGATTTCTATTTTAAATAAATGCTCTTCTTTTTAACTTTTTATTCATCAAGAATCCTGAAAAAAGTATCACAGATTCCAAAAAATATTAGATCCTCTGCAGCAAAACAGTGTGCAACATTGATAATAAGTCAGTATATTAGAATGATTTCTGCAGGATCATGTGACACTGAAGACTGGATAAATGGCTGATGAAAATTCAGGCTTTGCATCACAAGAATAAATTATATTTTAAATATATTAAAATATAAAACCATTATTTTAAATTACAATAATATTTCACAATATTACTTTTTTCTGTATTTTTGATCAAATAAATGCAGCCTTGATGAGCATAAGAAACGAGTAATGATGCTGAAAATTCAGCTTTGCATCACAGGAATAAATTAGATTTTAATGTATATTAAAATAGAAAAACGTTATTTTACACTATAATAATATTTCACAATATTACATTTTTTACTGTATTTTTGATCAAATAAATGCAGCCTTGATGAGCATAAGAAACTCCTGTAAAAAACATTAAAAATCTTTCTGATCCCAAACTTTTGACCGGTAGAGTGTGTGTGTGTGTGTGTGTGTGTGTGTGTGTGTATATATATATATATATACACATACTTAAGATTTTTCTTAAACTAGTGACAAAAAAAAATTGCTGGGTTCAGGAGGTTTTTGGTTATAGCATTTAGGAGGTTATGACTGGTTTCTATGCTTAGAGATATGTGATGTCTGGCACATATGCTCTGATACAAGTGCCATCCATACAAATGTACAATATGTATACATATTCTAAGGAATTTTCAGTACTGCAAAAATTATATTAATCTATTAGTTATTTAAAATCTACTGACCAAATATTTTGAACATTCATAATTTCTTTTCTTTCTCTTTCTTTTTCAGATATAAAAATGTTTTTTTTATATCTTTTTTATCAGTTGCATGTGTATTGTGCTGCATGCCACTCAAAGTGAATTACAGTATACTGATTGCAAAGTCAGTCCCACTGGAGGGAGTTGGGGTGTCGTCCACATAGGCTCAAAGGTGATAGAAGGCTTTCAGTTATATTTACAGCAAGGTTATCTCTAGCTGAACATGAACCTACCAAAAGCCCAGATCTCTCACATTACTAAGAATAATTATTCATAAAAAAAAAAATTCCACTTAAACACCACTTTTTTTTTATTATTATTATTAAAACTTTTATTTGTGTAATACAATGTTCTGGTAATCTAACAGGCCAAGGAAACACTGAAATCATGGGTCAATACTGCCATCTACAGGACTTAATGGTAAACGTGCTTGTTGCTACAGCATTTTTGACAAAGTCAAAATAGATTTTAAAGGCTCCTGTTGGAAAAGAATGATCAGTGCATGTAACTTAATAAAAATAAAAAATAATAATAATAATAATGCATTAATTTAATAGCAATTCTGTTAATATTATCATATAATTATGAAATTTAACAATTATTGAAATAAGTTAAATTATAGCTTTTTCCTTTCTAAAACCATGTACGAGGTCTTCCCTTCTCAACTGCCTGATTGTTAATTAAACTGACCTCTCTGAAAACATCAGCAGGGATAAATGTCCTCCACACATGATTATCACCACCGTTACAGAATGACTCTACAAATTAGGGCAGGTCACCACTGCAGCCTCCATTACATTTGCTGCCTCTCTATTGGTGCCTAAGGGCTCCTTGGGTAACTTTGCCAATTAGTGTCATCATACTCATGACAGGATGCAGAGGCTTTGTGACATGGACCTCCAGTTTGACTGGTGTCCTCATTTCCCAGACCCTTTCCCCTCCTCCCTCTCCCTCCCGCAGCTGACACATCGCCATGATAACAGTACTAATGAGCCCTGGCATATGACCTAGGGGTCAAGGTGGAGCAGGTTATTAGTAAGATTATTAACAAATTAAGAAAGAAACACATGCCAACCCTGATAAACATTCAATTAAAACTTGAATACATATAAAATCACATAATAGAATTGCAATAAATAAACCATATAAATGAAACTAACTGTTAATCATAAAATGAAAGGATGGTAAGTTATCTAAATGTCTGTTTCAGACCAGTAATCAGTAATGTAATGCAATGTAATGTACAGTAACAATGTAATGTAAATATGAACAAAGCAGCCTGCGAAAATAGTTCTGCAAAATTCTACAAAAATTCACAAAAGCCTGAACTTTCACTGAAGTGAAACAATTGAAAATATTTTACTTCAATGAAATAAATGGTTTTTTTTTTTTAAATCCACGTTGGACACAATTATTGACACCCCTAGAAATTATTATAAGTAAAACATCTCTTAAGTATATTGCCATTAATATTTACAATTTTTAGCACACCAGGGTGACTACGAACATGAAATTGTCCAGCCATATGAGGAAAAACAAAGGCCAAATTCCCTTAATCATCCAAGATAAGATAATCATTAAGATAAGAGTGCATGAACATAGACCTCCTAATTTGAAAGATCTGGGGAGATTCTGTCTAGAAAAACGGTCTATGATCTCTTATGAGGTGTTCTCCAAACTCATCAGGCATTATAGGAGAAGACTGACATGGAGGCTTCAAAAAGTATTTTATTATTTATGGCCAACGTGGATTTGAGAAACACATTTATTTCATTGAAGTAAAACATTTTCGATTGTTTTAGTTCAATGAAAGGTTAGGTTTTTGTGAATTCTTTGAATAAAAGATCAAAAGGATTAACAATGCAGATTTATTTTCACAGGCTTCTTTGTTCATATTTACTAAGGGTGTCAATTCTGGTTAATTCCATGTCAGTCCTCATTAAATATAATCATTAAGATAAGAGTGCATGAACATAGACCTCCTAATTTGAAAGATCTGGGGAGATTCTGTCTAGAAAAACGGTCTATGATCTCTTATGAGGTGTTCTCCAAACTCATCAGGCATTATAGGAGAAGACTGACATGGAGGCTTCAAAAAGTATTTTATTATTTATGGCCAACGTGGATTTGAGAAACACATTTATTTCATTGAAGTAAAACATTTTCGATTGTTTTAGTTCAATGAAAGGTTAGGTTTTTGTGAATTCTTTGAATAAAAGATCAAAAGGATTAACAATGCAGATTTATTTTCACAGGCTTCTTTGTTCATATTTACCAAGGGTGTCAATTCTAGTTAATTCCATGTCAGTCCTCATTAAATAATTTCTGCAGAATGTTTTTGCATTCTTTCCACCAGCATGGCATGACAGCAGTGCTGTCGACAAAATAGGAGAGCAGGTATTAGACACTGAGAAAGAGTATTATGTTTGAATAAATCAGAAGGGCTGTAAGGGTTAATGGGTTCAAGGCCTGAACCATTCTGACACGGATACGCATCACATCAACCAACCACTTCTCTTCATTATGGGCATGGCTGAACTTGTAAAAGGGCAGGCAGCAGAAGGCTCAGCTCGAGTGGACACTAAGACATAAGAACAAAGACAAAACCTGCCCGCGAGTGCTGCAGATGACTTGATGACCCTTGAGTTCTGACAGTCACTCACTCAGTTACTCACACCCAAATATACTCACACTTTGGGGACTATCATGTCTCTATGAGAGTCTCTGGGCAAAGTCATGGTCAGGGCCCCTCTAACTGTCAGTAACAGTGGTATTCTCAGTGTTTGTCACCATCCTCCAGGTCCATCTCCCCCTCCCGATGTCCATGACCAACGGGTGACACCAAGAGATGGATACATACTTTGATACTTGCCCCCTAAACACATGTTCTAATTAAAAGCATTCATTAGATCGGTCTGCAGGTTGAAAAGATATCGTCACTGAAGTGGATAGAAGTCCACTGTTCTTGATAATACTGGTTCAATTTGGAAATGTAAAATCACACACGCTGTTTTTATTTATAAAAGTCTGGGAAATTCAACATTGCACACAATGAAAGTGTTTTTCTGCAAATCATAAGGCGAATTAGCAAAACAAAAAAATTCTGCACTAGAATTCATGTGAATTTTTTTTTGACAACTTGACATAAATTGTATTTTTATAATTTATAATGTAAAAAATTACAAAAATATAATTTACTCTGTCAAATTGTCAAAAAAAATCCACATACCAATTAAGTATTTACGATTCAACATTTCTGATACAGCTTTTTAGGGCAAAAATTTGAAACTTTTTGTTTACTTTTTTAAAAATACTGTAAATTCTCTATGAATAAATGTTTTATTATGCATTTATCCTATTCAAGATAAATGTTACCAATTAGAAAAACATTTCTCATACATACACTACCGTTCGGTAAGATTTTTAAAATGATTTTGAGACAAGTCTTTTATACTCATCAAGGCTGCGTTTATTAGTACACTAAAGCACACTAAAATGCTAATATTGTGGAATATTATTACAATTTAAAATAACTCTACCATTTTAATACATCTTAAAATGTAATTTACTCCTGTGCTGGCAAATCTGAATTTTCAGAAGCCATTACTTCAGTCTTCAGTGTCACGTAATCCTGCTCAAGAAAGATTTCTAATATTATCAATGTTGAAAACAGTTGTGCTGCTTAATATTTTTGTGGAAACTGAAATGTTTTTCATGACTCTTTGATGAGTAGAAAGTTCAAAAGAACAGCATTAGAAATAGAAATCTTTCATAATGTTATATGTTTTACTGTTATTTTTGATCAATTTCATGAATCATAGCAGAACAAAAGTATTACTTTCAAAAAATATCTGACCCCAAACTTAGAGATGGTAGTGTATATTTAAAAGAAAAAAAAAAACTATCTATATAAATAAATAAATAAAAAATATTTATTTAAATGGACACTAAAGGACATACAGATTAATAGCAATATACTGTACAGTTTTAAATTAACAATTTAATGTAAGTACATCACCACATATCATAATCTAACGTGCAAAATTTACTAAAGACTGTCTTTTTCTTTCATGTTAGCAGAAACAAAAAAGGACATTCTTATTTAAAAAAAGAAAAAACTCTGTTGGTCAATTACGCAGAGCCAACTGACCCAAGGGATTCCCAGAACAGAAAAGAACAATCATGAGATATCAGGCCAGTGCCAAGTCTAAACACTATGACATTTTTTGCCTAGAAAAGGGCCAAAATGGCAGGTGTCAAAGGCCATCAGTCTCAGGCTCTGTGCTGGTGGCAGGAAGTACATGGAGGCACAGTTAACAGCACACTCAAGCTGCTGCCACCACCACACAAGTCTGAAAAGAGCAAAACCTCACAGCCACTCACGTCAAACTGGTGGAAGATGTTCGTCACCCCCTCAACTCCCCTTCCTGCCTTAAAGGGGTCATATGATGCGATTTCAAGTTTTCCTTTCTCTTTGGAGTGTTGCAAGCTGTTTGTGCATATAGATAAGACCCTAAAGTTGCAAAGACTAAAGTCTCAAACCCAAAGAGATATTCTTTATAAAAGTTAAGACTGGTCCACGCCCTCCTAAAAGGCCTTGTTTAAACACGCCCCCACATGTCTACGTCATGATGTGGGAAGATTTGCATAACACCACCCAAATGTTCACGCAAAGAAAGAAGGCGTAACTTTATTGTTGCTGCCACCGCCGCCACCATGTTGTGAAGACGCTGTGTGTTTCGTTGTGAAAGCGAAACTACTTTGTTTGGTCTTCCAAAAGAGGACACGGCTATAAATCAGTGGTTAAGTTGTATTTACAACACTGTTCCAGAACACTTCAACCCAAATATTCAGATGTGTGCAGCGCATTTTATGGAGGACCGTTTCCTGATCCTGGGAGAGTAGACTACAATGCCGGCTGTTCTGACTCACAG